>NW_028156834.1:30000-37500 GCF_964263955.1 Coregonus lavaretus
ACAGGAGAAACGGATGGATGAACTCCTGCAACTACTCAACGCTGGTGCGGCTGAAGGCACCAACCCGAGCACGGTCAGTCCTCGTCATGCACCTCCGATTTCTCTACCGACAAGGTACGACGGGGAACCTGGCAAATGTCAGGGTTTTCTACTCCAGACGTCCCTGTATATGTCGTATAATCGTACTATGTTTCCCGATGACCGTAGCAGGGTGGATTTCATGATTTCTCTGCTAACGGGAAGAGCACTGGATTGGGCTACTGCGCTTTGGGCAGCTGAGGTCCCCGAGTTGAATGCGGAAGTTCAGTTCAAAAGACTGTTCCAAGAGGTGTTCGACCACCCAGTATCTGGGCGTAGTGTGGGAGACCAACTATGCGAACTTCAGCAGGGCCGTCGCACAGTAGCCGACTACGCTTTGGAGTTCCGTACTATAGCAGCCGGTAGCGGATGGAGCGAGACTGCTTTGCTCACCGTTTTCCGAAGAGGGTTGCGCAAAGACGTACAGACTGAGTTGGCTTGTCGAGGAGATATCATTGTGCTACATGAGTTTATCAAAATAGCCATCTCTATTGATAATCTGATAGTGCAACATAAGGTATCCACAGTCCGGGAGCCCTCGATCACTGGTCCTACGCAATTGACAGAGCGGAGGAGAGAATCTGAGGAGGAACCTATGCAACTGGGACGGTCACCCCTACAAGAGTCGGTGAGACAACAACGTCGGCAAGACGGACTATGCCTGTATTGTGGTCAGTCGGGTCATTTCGTTCGTCAATGTCCGGTACGCCCAAACCGTAACCCAGGATATCGCCTCGGAACTGCCAAACCGGTGAGTGAGACTCAAGTGTTCAACATTACATCTAAACAAATGTATGTGCCAGTTACCTTATCTGTCGGAGAGAAAGTGCGCAGGTTGGAGGGTCTTATTGATTCCGGAGCGGCTGCCAGTTTTCTGGATATGGGTCTCGCTGAGGAATTGGGAGTTCAACTTATCCCAATTCAACCTCCCCTGCGAGTCAACGCGCTAGACGGTGAGCCCATGGGCACTGGGTTCATTACGCACCGTACAGAGGTAATCAAGTTACAAGTGGGCTCCATACACCATGAGGACATCATTTTGTTCGTCATCTCCGCTCCACGGGAGCCGCTAGTTCTCGGCCACCCCTGGCTCGTCACCCATGATCCGGTCATCTCCTGGAAATCTGGCGATATCACTGCTTGGAGTGAGGTATGTAGGGCAGAGTGCCTCAATTTACCTTGCAAAACTTCTACTGTGGAGGATGCGCAGGGTGCGGTGTCTACTGTTGTTCCATCAGAATACCAGGATTACGCGCAGGTGTTCTCCAAGGAGAGGGCTACCGTATTACCACCTCATCGGGCCTGGGACTGTGCGATTGATCTGCTATCCGGGGCTACACCTCCTCGTGGAAGAATCTACCCGTTGTCACAGCCGGAACGAGAAGCGATGAGCAAGTATATTGATGAGGCGCTACAGCAAGGGGCCATTCGCCCATCTACGTCTCCCGCCGCATCCAGTTTTTTCTTCGTGAAGAAAAAGGATGGCGGACTGCGTCCTTGTATAGACTATCGAGGTTTGAACGATATTACCATAAAAAATCGTTACCCTCTTCCTTTGATCCCAGCAGCCCTCGAGCAGGTGGGGCAGGCCTCTATCTACAGTAAACTGGACCTCAGGAGTGCGTACAATCTGGTGCGCATTAGAGAAGGGGATGAATGGAAGACCGCCTTCATCACCCATCGAGGACACTATGAATATTGTGTCATGCCCTATGGACTTACCAACGCGCCCTCAGTATTCCAGGCGTTCATGAATGACATTTTCAGGGACATGATTGATCGCTTTGTGATAGTGTACATTGATGACATCCTAATCTATTCTAACTCTCTGAGTGAACATGTGTCCCATGTACGACAGGTTCTGGATCGGCTCCTACACCACTCTCTGTTCGTGAAGGCAGAAAAGAGTGAATTCCATGTCACCACGATTTCCTTCCTTGGGGCCATACTCACTCCCGACGGGGTTAAACTGGATGAAGCCAAGGTACAAGCGGTACAAGACTGGCCTCAACCCCAGACGGTGAAAGAGCTCCAGAGATTCTTGGGGTTTGCCAATTACTATAGACGGTTCGTGCGTAATTTCAGCACCACCGCAGCTCCCCTGTCGGCGATGACCAGCTACAAGGGTCGCGGTCTGAACTGGACGGAGGGGGCAGTGCGTGCGTTTGAGACGTTGAAGCAACGCTTTACCACCGCTCCTATTTTATGTCAGCCGGACCCTACCTTGCCGTTTATCGTGGAAGTGGACGCCTCGGAGGTTGGAGTGGGAGCCGTGTTATCCCAACGCCAAGGTGAGCCGCCTAAATCACGACCCTGTGCTTTCTTTTCAAGAAAACTGAATTCGGCCGAGCAGAACTACGACGTGGGTAATCGTGAACTACTGGCGGTGAAGTTAGCACTGGAGGAGTGGAGACATTGGTTGGAGGGAGCAGAGCATCCGTTCCAAGTGCTGACGGACCACCGCAATCTGGAGTATCTTCACAGTGCTAAACGACTGAACTCCCGACAGGCAAGGTGGTCTTTATTTTTCAACCGTTTCCGATTCACTGTCTCTTATATCCCCGGGTCCAAGAATGGTAAGGCGGACGCGCTTTCCCGACGGTTCGAGCGCGCGGAAAGACCCGTGGAACCAGAACCTATCCTCCCCATGAGTTGCCGTGCTGGTCCTGTGAGGTGGGCTATCGATGACACTATTCAGGAGAGCCTACAATCGGAACCAGCCCCTCCAGAAACCCCGGAGTCAAAGGTGTTTGTACCAGCTCCGCTTCGACCTCAACTGATGGAATGGTGCCACACGTCGCTGGGATCTGGTCATCCCGGAATCACTCGAACTGCACGACTCATCAGCCGAAAATACTGGTGGGATTCCCTCACAGATGACGTCAGAGACTATGTCTTATCCTGTCCAGTATGTGCTCAGTCCAAGGTACCTCGTGCACTACCGGAGGGTAAGCTGATGCCATTGCCAACTCCTCAACGACCCTGGTCGCACATTGCAATGGACTTTGTTACAGATCTACCAGAATCAGAGGGCCATACTGTAATTCTCGTGGTCATCGATCGATTTTCCAAGATGTGCCGGTTAGTACCCATGACCCGTTTGCCTAACGCCACTCAGATGGCGGAGACTATGTTTAACCAGGTGTTCCGGCAGTTTGGTGTCCCGGAGGATATTGTTTCCGACCGGGGACCCCAGTTTGTATCCCGGGTATGGAAGGCCTTCTGCGAACGCTTGGGCATCTCGGTTAGCCTAACCTCCGGATATCATCCCCAGGCCAATGGGCAGACAGAACGGCTCAACCAGGAAATTGGGAAATATCTACGGCAACAATGTTCGCGGAAGCCGCAAGAGTGGAGCCGATTCCTTCCTTGGGTAGAGTATGCTCAGAACTCACTCATTCACACCTCCCTACGCCTAACGCACTTCCAGTGTGTTCTAGGGTATCAACCACCCCTGTTCCCGTGGGATACCGCATCAGGGATGGTACCGGCGGTGGACGAGTGGTTCCGTCGGAGTGCGCAGGTCTGGGAGACGGCCCATCAACATCTCAGTCAGGCCTCACAACAGCAAAAGACCTACGCCGACCGACGCCGGAGACCTACTCCCACTTATCAACCCGGGAAACGAGTGTGGCTGTCTACCCGGGACCTGCGGTTCCGACGGAGCTGCAAGAAGCTTCAACCCAGGTACATCGGGCCTTTCAAAATACTGAGACGTATTAACCCTGTCACCTACCGTCTGTTACTTCCCCGACACTACAGGATAACCCCTACGTTCCACGTCTCCCTGTTGAAACCTGTCCACTATAGCCCGATGTACCCCCCAATCGCTCAACAACCTACTACACCACCTCTGGAGGATGAACAGGACACCACCTATACAGTCCACGAGATACTGGAGTCAAGACGAAGACGAGGGGGCATCGAATATCTCGTGGACTGGGAGGGATATGGACCTGAGGAACGGTCCTGGGTCCCTGCTAAGGACATACTGGATCCCGCTCTCAAGGCCACTTTCCACGCTGAACACCCAGATCATCCAGGACCCCGACCCAGAGGAAGACCACCCGGTAGAGGTAGAAGGCCGTCAGGAGCCGGCCCTGGGGAGGGGGATACTGTAAGGGATCGGGGGTTGGCTGGGTCTAGACAGAGTCTGACATTTCCCCGATCTACAGAGAGGGGGAGTCATCAGACTCGATCTGGTTCACCTGAGTTCTGAGCACACCTGTCAGTAATTAGTGTAGGATATAAGGTGTGCTCAGAAGTTCAGTCGGTGCGAGGTATTGTTCCTTTGTGACTTGCTAAGCGTTTTGTTCCGAGAGAGAGTTTGTTGTTTTTGATTACCCGTGTATCCGACCTGTGCCTTGTTGTTTGACTCCCCGTATTGCTTAATCCTCTGCTTGTTTATCCCAGTGATTACCGTACTCTGACCCTGTGCCTGTGCCCTCGACTACGACTACGGCCGCTCCCTTGGTACCTCTGCCTGTCTCTGCCTGGCCCGGTTTTGACCACAGCCCGCCCGACTACGATTAAGCTATTCCCTTGTCTGTACTCTAATAAAGCATCGCAATTCTGCGATTGGATCTTACCACTCTGTCCGAGTATTCATTACAATAACATTTTTGACATGCATTTTTCAGGATTTTTTTGTTGTTATTCTGTCTCTCACTGTTCAAATAAACCTACCATTAAAATTATAGACTGATCATGTCTTTGTCAGATCAAATACTTTTTTTCCTTCACTGTATTTGTCCTGTAGTTGATTCAATGTCATTGGAGAATCCAGTGGGTTCTGGTCTTTAATTGTTGATTCTAAGATTTGCATTTCATCATGTAGATTTTTTTGCTGTTTGTTCTTTGTTATAGTGCCAATAAGATTGGAGAAGTTTTGGATAGATAGCTCTTCGTGTTGTTGTTTGTTTAGTGTTTTCCAATTTTCCCAGAAGTTGTTAGAGTCTATGGATTCTTCAATTACATTGTGCTGATTTCTAACATGCTGTTCCTTCTTTTTCCATAGTGTATTTCTGTATTGTTATAGTGATTCACCATAGTGAAGGCGTAGGCTCAGGTTTTCTGGGTCTCTATGTTTTTGGTTGGATAGGTTCTGAATTTATTTCTTAGGTTTTTGCATTGTTCATCAAACCATTTTTCCTTGTTACTTTTCTTCGGTTTTCTGTTAGAGATTTTTAGATTTGATAGGGAAGCTGAGAGGTCAAATATACTGTTTAGGTTTTCTACTGCCAAGTTTACACTTTCACTATTACAGTGGCAGGTTTTGTCCAGGAAGTTGTCTAAAAGGAATTTAATTTGTTGTTGCCTAATTGTTTTTAGGTAGGTTTCTACACTACTCTCCTTCCATCTATAGCATTTCTTAATATTATTAAGTTCCTTTGGCTTTGATGCCTCATGATTGAGTATTGTTCTGTTCAAGTAGACTATGATTTTGCTGTGGTCTGATAGGGGTGTCAGTGGGCTGACTGTGAACGCTCTGAGAGACTCTGCTTTCAGGTTTCTGTTTGTTTGCCAGCGCATTTGCTTTATAGTTTGGGAATAGTAATCCTTGGTAGTAGAAAGCCTTCCAGGTAATTCCGTCCAAAATCAGGTTGTAGGTTTGGAGTTTTTGTTTGGAGTGAAGGTTATGTTGTGGAGGGTAGCATTATGTGTATATATACCTGCCAAAAAATCCAACTTTATATAACTCTAAATCTATATTTTTTGTAAAAACATGCTGAAAAATGCCGGAGCAACGTCTTTGAGCTCTCTCTCTCTCTCTCTCTCGCTCTCGCTCTCGCTCTCGCTCTCGCTCTCGCTCTCTCTTTCTCTCTCTCGCTCTCTATTTCTCTCTCTCCCTCTCTCTTTCTATCTCTCTCTCCCTCTCTCTTTCTATCTCTCTCTCCCTCTCTCTTTCTATCTCCCTCTCTTTCTATCTCTCTCTCTATCTCGCTCTCTCTCTCGCTCTCTCCATCTCTCGCTCTCTCTCTCTCTCTCTCTCTCTCCCCATCTCTCTCTCCATCACACCACCCTTTTTCTTTATCCCTCACTGTCTCTTCTATATGGAAACTCCCTCTGAATAAATGTAGTTATTATCAACTGCTGACTACTACTACTACTACTACTACTAATAATAATAATAATACAACACTACACGACTACTACTACTACTACTACTACTACTAATACTAATACTAATACTACAACACTACAGTTGTGGTCAAAAGTTTTGAGAATGACACAAGTATTGGTCTTCACAAAGTTCGCTGCTTCAGTGTTATGAGATATTTTTGTCAGATGTTACTATGGTATACTGAAGTATAATTACAAGCATTCCACAAGTGTCAAAGGCTTTTATTGACAATTACATTAAGTTTATGCAAAGAGTCAATATTTGCAGTGTTGACCCTTCTTTTTCAAGACCTCTGCAATACGCCCTGGCATGCTGTCAATTAACTTCTGGGCCACATCCTGACTGATGGCAGCCCATTCTTGCGTAATCAATGCTTGGAGTTTGTCAGAATTTGTGGGTTTTTGTTTGTCCACCCGCCTCTTGAGGATCGACCACAAGTTCTCAATGGGATTAAGGTCTGGGGAATTTCCTGGCCCAAAATGTCGATGTTTTGTTCCCTAAGCCACTTAGTTATCACTTTTGCCTTATGGCAAGGTGCTCCATCATGCTGGAAAAGGCATAGGTCGTCACCAAACTGTTCTTGGATGGTTGGGAGAAGTTGCTCTCGGAGGGTGTGTTGGTTCCATTCTTTATTCATGGCTGTGTACTTAGGCAAAATTGTGAGTGAGCCCACTCCCTTGGCTGAGAAGCAACCCCACACTTGAATGGTCTCAGGATGCTTTACTGTTGGCATGACACAGGACTGATGGTAGCGCTCACCTTGTCTTCTACGGACAAGGTGTTTTCCGGATGCCCCAAACAATCGGAAAGGGGATTCATCAGAGAAAATGACTTTTCCCCAGTCCTCAGCAGTCCAATCCCTGTACCTTTTGCAGAATATCAGAATATATGTTTTTCCCGGAGAGAAGTGGCTTCCTCGCTGCCCTTCTTGACACCAGGCCATCCTCCAAAAGTCTTCGCCTCACTGTGCGTGCAGATGCACTCACACCTGCCTGCTGCCCTTCCTGAGCAAGCTCTGCATTGGTGGTGCCCCGATCCCGCAGCTGAATCAACTTTAGGAGACAGTCCTGGCGCTTGCTGGACTTTCTTGGGTGCCCTCACGCCTTCTTCACAACAATTGAACCTCTCTCCTTGAAGTTCTTGATGATCTGATAAATGGTTGATTTAGGTGCAATCTTACTAGCAGCAATATCCTTGCCTGTGAAGCCCTTTTTGTGCAAAGCAATGATAACGGCATGTGTTTCCTTGCAGGTAACCATGGTTAACAGAGAAAGAACAATGATTTCAAGCAACACCCT
>NW_028156834.1:47500-51000 GCF_964263955.1 Coregonus lavaretus
TACTACTACTACTACTACTACTACTACTGGTACTACTACTACTACTACTACTACTACTGGTACTACTACTACTACTACTACTGGTACTACTACTACTACTACTACTATTGGTACTGGTACTGGTACTACTACTACTGGTACTACTACTACTTCTGGTACTGGTACTACTACTACTGGTACTACTACTACTACTACTACTACTACTACTACTACTACTACTACTACTACTACTACTACTACTGGTACTGGTACTGGTACTACTACTACTACTACTACTACTACTACTACTACTACTACTACTACTACTACTACTGGTACTACTACTACTGGTACTGGTACTGGTACTACTACTACTGGTACTACTACTACTACTACTACTACTACTACTGGTACTGGTACTGGTACTACTACTACTACTACTACTACTACTACTACTGGTACTACTACTACTACTACTACTACTACTACTACTACTACTACTACTGGTACTGGTACTACTACTACTACTACTACTACTACTACTACTACTACTGGTACTACTACTACTACTACTGGTACTACTACTACTACTACTACTACTACTACTACTACTGGTACTGGTACTACTACTACTACTACTACTACTACTACTACTACTACTACTGGTACTACTACTACTACTACTACTACTACTACTACTACTGGTACTACTACTACTACTACTACTACTACTACTACTACTACTACTACTGGTACTACTACTACTACTACTACTACTACTACTACTACTACTACTACAGTGCTATTATTAGGGGCTATGGGAAGTTTCCTAGTACATAGGGGCTAAAGGAAGTGTTTATTGCATAGGGGTTGTTTCGGGATGGGGCCTACATCCCCCCTCTGATCTCTGCAGACACAGTCAGGGGTTAACTACTGAGCACAGAACCTCTGAACAATGTCAGTCAGGATAGGAATATCATCGGTTGATGCACATCAATGAATTGGAACAGCAATAGAGAGGGGTGCGAGGGAGAGAGAGTGACAGAGGAAGGAACATCCATTAAGAAAGAGAGATACTGTATATTATCAAAAATAAAGTCAGAGATGATTTCATTTAGTGCTGGACCCTACTGACGCAGACTTTCGTCGGGTCATGGACTCTACAAGGTGTCGAAAGTGTTCCACAGGGATGCTGGCCCATGTTCTCCAATGCTTGTCACAGTTGTGTCAAGTTGGCTGGATGTCCTTTGGGTGGTGGACCATTCTCGGCACAAACGGAAAACTGTTGAGCACGTACTACCATACCCCGTTCAAAGGCACTTAAATCTTTTGTCTTGCCCATTCACCCTCTGACTGGCACACATACGCAATCCATGTCTCAATTGTCTCAAAGCTTAAACATCCTTATTTAACCTGTCTCCTCCCTTTCATATACACTGATTGAAGTGGATCAAAGCATTCACCTGGATTCACCTGATCAGTCTATGTCATGGAAAGAGTAACAGGACTAACCACAGTGTTTAACACCATAGTGCCCTCCAAGCTCATCACCCTTAGGGACCCCCTGTAGAGGGTCAGTGTGGTGGATGTGTTGTTGCTTACCCTCACCACCTGGGGGCAGCCGGTCAGGAGGTCCAGGATCCAGTTGCAGAGGGAGATGTTGTCCTGTTGTTCTAAGTTTCCTCAGAGTTGGGTTCCATGGAGCAGACGTAGACAGAAGGGAGCAGAAGGGGAGATGAGCACCCAGCCCGTCCTCCTCCGTGTCACCTTCCCTGACTATCCTGGTCCCCCACTGAGTCCTGCCCTAGTGGACTCAGGTGCTGCAGGCAATTTCCTAGACCGGTCATTGGCCTTATCATTATGCATTCCTCTAGTCCCCTATCCCAGTCCATGCCCTAGACCACCGTCCCCTAGGGACAGGACTGGTGAGCCAGACCACGATTCCCATTTCCCTCACAGTTGATCACAACCACCATAAACGCATCAAGTTCCTCATCTTAGACTCTCCTGCACACCCCGTAGTTTTAGGTCTCCCCTGGTTACAGTTGCATAACCCCAGTATATTGTGTACAGAGAGGAGGTTGTTGGGTTGGTCGCAGGAGTGTCAGGAAAGGTGTCTATCTGTGTCTATCTGTGCCACCTCCGTGGAAAGTCCAGACAAGGCCACCCATGTCCCTTTCCCGGAGGAAGTGACACCCAATATTCCCCTGTCCCGCATTGTGGCTCCTGTCGTGTGGAATGTGGACGCGGACATCTGTCGACAAGTGGAAATCTGTCCTTTGGTCTGATGAGTCAAAATTTGAGATTTTTGGTTCCAACCGCCGTGTCTTTGTGAGACGCACAGTAGGTGAACGGATGATCTCCGCATGTGTGGTTCCCACCGTGAAGCATGGAGGAGGAGGTGTGATGGTATGGGGGTACTTTGCTGGTGACACTGTCTGTGATTTATTTAGAATTCAAGGCACACTTAACCAGCATGACAACCACAGCATTCTGCAGCCATGCGCCATCCCATCTGGTTTGCGCTTGGTGGGACTATCATTTGTTTTTCAACAGGACAATGACCCAAAACACACCTACAGGCTGTGTAAGGGCTATTTGACCAAGAAGGAGAGTGATGGAGGGCTACATCAGATGACCTGGCCTCCACAATCACCCAACCTCAACCCAATTGAGATGGTTTGGGATGAGTTGGACCGCAGAGTGAAGTTCTCAGCATATGTGGGAACTCCTTCAAGACTGTTGGAAAAGCATTCCTTATGAAGCTGGTTGAGAGAATGCCTAGAGTGTGCAAAGCTGTCATCAAGGCAAAGGGTGGCTACTTTGAAGAATCTAAAATCTAAAATATATTTTGATTTGTTTAACACTTTTTTGGTTACTACATGATTCCATATGTGTTATTCTGTGGATCCTTGTGGATCGAAACATTGTCAATAAAGGTGGTAATTGAGTGTGCGGGCCTTTTCTGTTCTTTTCTACAGTTGCTGCGACATGGGAATCATACATGGGATCCCAAGATAATTCATTTCAATTGGGTACGCTCAATTGTAATAATTGTAATTCCATAAGTAAACACTGTTAGTACATCCGAAAAGGTCATCATAGGCCTAGCCAACCATTACGCACAGATTTGCCCCTCCCTATTCTGAACGTTCCTTTCGTCATATAGCCTAAGCATAGCTGTTAGACTCGCTAAGCTACTAGGCTATGAAAGCGTTCTCCTACGCAGCAGAACGTTGTAGCGAATTCGGAGAGCGGACTTAACCCCGGGTCTCTTCACAGTCATTGACAGTGCCAAGAGAGTTTCTTCATTAGGTTGTGCTGCGCATAATGCACTGGCTGTTAGAAGAGTGTAGTATGAAGTTGCCAGGGGGAAACTTGGTGTGTGTGTTTGCAGTGGTGTAAAGTACTTAAGTAAAAAGACCTTAAAGTACTACTTAAGTACTTTTTTGTGGTATATGTACTTTACTATTTATATTTTTTGAAAACCTTTACTTTTACCTCAGAAATTCCTAAAGAAA
>NW_028156833.1:0-15000 GCF_964263955.1 Coregonus lavaretus
ATATCATAATAATATAAATAACTATATCACGTATATATATATATATATATATATATAATAATAATATAAATAACTATATCACGTATTACAGGGCTACTACTGTCAGAACCAAAACATGTACTGTACTCTGGTCTACTGTACTATGGTCTACTGTACTCTGGTCTACTGTACTCTGGTCTACTGTACTATGGTCTACTGTACTCTGGTCTACTGTACTATGGTCTACTGTACTATGGTCTACTGTACTCTGGTCTACTGTACTCTGGTCTACTGTACTATGGTCTACTGTACTCTGGTCTACTGTACTCTGGTCTACTGTACTCTGTTCTACTGTACTATGGTCTACTGTACTCTGTTCTACTGTACTCTGGTCTACTGTACTCTGGTCTACTGTACTCTGGTCTACTGTACTCTGGTCTACTGTACTCTGGTCAACTGTACTCTGGTCTACTGTACTCTGGTCTACTGTACTCTGTTCTACTGTACTATGGTCTACTGTACTCTGTTCTACTGTACTCTGGTCTACTGTACTCTGGTCTACTGTACTCTGGTCTACTGTACTCTGGTCTACTGTACTATGGTCTACTGTACTATGGTCTACTGTACTCTGGTCTACTGTACTCTGGTCTACTGTAACATGGTCTACTGTACTCTGTTCTACTGTACTCTGGTCTACTGTAACATGGTCTACTGTACTCTGGTCTACTGTACTCTGGTCTACTGTACTCTGGTCTACTGTACTATGGTCTACTGTACTCTGGTCTACTGTACTATGGTCTACTGTACTCTGGTCTACTGTACTCTGGTCTACTGTAACATGGTCTACTGTACTCTGTTCTACTGTACTCTGGTCTACTGTACTCTGGTCTACTGTACTCTGGTCTACTGTACTCTGGTCTGCTGTACTCTGGTCTACTGTACTCTGGTCTACTGTAACATGGTCTACTGTACTCTGGTCTACTGTACTCTGGTCTACTGTACTCTGTTCTAATGTACTCTGGTCTACTGTACTCTGGTCTGCTGTACTCTGGTCTACTGTACTCTGGTCTACTGTAACATGGTCTACTGTACTCTGTTCTACTGTACTCTGGTCTACTGTACTCTGGTCTACTGTACTCTGTTCTACTGTACTCTGGTCTACTGTACTCTGGTCTGCTGTACTCTGGTCTACTGTACTCTGGTCTACTGTGACATGGTCTACTGTACTCTGTTCTACTGTACTCTGGTCTACTGTACTCTGGTCTACTGTACTCTGTTCTACTGTACTCTGGTCTACTGTACTCTGGTCTGCTGTACTCTGGTCTACTGTACTCTGGTCTACTGTACTCTGGTCTACTGTACTCTGTTCTACTGTACTCTGGTCTACTGTACTCTGGTCTGCTGTACTCTGGTCTGCTGTACTCTGGTCTACTGTACTCTGGTCTGCTGTACTCTGTTCTACTGTACTCTGGTCTACTGTACTCTGGTCTACTGTACTCTGTTCTACTGTACTCTGGTCTACTATACTCTGTTCTACTGTACTCTGGTCTACTGTACTCTGGTCTACTGTACTCTGGTCTACTGTACTCTGTTCTACTGTACTCTGGTCTACTGTACTCTGTTCTACTGTACTCTGGTCTACTGTACTCTGTTCTACTGTACTCTGGTCTACTGTACTCTGTTCTACTGTACTCTGGTCTACTGTACTCTGTTCTACTGTACTCTGGTCTACTGTACTCTAGTCTACTGTACTCTGGTCTACTGTACTCTGGTCTACTGTACTCTAGTCTACTGTACTCTGGTCTACTGTACTCTGGTCTACTGTACTCCGGTCTACTGTACTATGGTCTACTGTACTATGGTCTACTGTACTCTGGTCTTACTCTGGTCTACTGTACTCTGGTCTACTGTACTCTGGTCTACTGTACTATGGTCTACTGTACTCTGGTCTACTGTACTATGGTCTACTGTACTCTGGTCTACTGTACTCTGGTCTACTGTACTCTGGTCTACTGTACTCTGGTCTACTGTACTCCGGTCTACTGTACTCTGGTCTACTGTACTCTGTTCTACTGTACTCTGGTCTACTGTACTATGGTCTACTGTACTCTGGTCTACTGTACTCTGGTCTACTGTACTCTGTTCTACTGTACTCTGGTCTACTGTACTCTGGTCTACTGTACTATGGTCTGCTGTACTATGGTCTGCTGTACTCTGGTCTACTGTACTCTGGTCTACTGTACTATGGTCTACTGTACTCTGTTCTACTGTACTCTGGTCTACTGTACTATGGTCTACTGTACTCTGGTCTACTGTACTCTGGTCTACTGTACTATGGTCTACTGTACTCTGGTCTACTGTACTCTGGTCTACTGTACTGTGGTCTACTGTACTCTGGTCTACTGTACTCTGTTCTACTGTACTCTGGTCTACTGTACTCTGGTCTACTGTACTCTGGTCTACTGTACTCTGGTCTACTGTACTCTGTTCTACTGTACTCTGGTCTACTGTACTCTGTTCTACTGTACTATGGTCTACTGTACTCTGGTCTACTGTACTCTGGTCTACTGTACTCTGGTCTACTGTACTCTGGTCTACTGTACTATGGTCTACTGTACTATGGTCTACTGTACTCTGGTCTACTGTACTCTGGTCTACTGTACTCTGTTCTACTGTACTATGGTCTACTGTACTCTGTTCTACTGTACTCTGGTCTACTGTACTCTGTTCTACTGTACTCTGGTCTACTGTACTCTGGTCTACTGTACTCTGGTCAACTGTACTCTGGTCTACTGTACTCTGGTCTACTGTACTCCGGTCTACTGTACTATGGTCTACTGTACTATGGTCTACTGTACTCTGGTCTACTGTACTCTGGTCTACTGTAACATGGTCTACTGTACTCTGTTCTACTGTACTCTGGTCTACTGTAACATGGTCTACTGTACTCTGGTCTACTGTACTCTGGTCTACTGTACTCTGGTCTACTGTACTATGGTCTACTGTACTCTGGTCTACTGTACTATGGTCTACTGTACTCTGGTCTACTGTACTATGGTCTACTGTACTCTGGTCTACTGTACTCTGTTCTACTGTACTCTGGTCTACTGTAACATGGTCTACTGTACTCTGGTCTACTGTACTCTGGTCTACTGTACTCTGGTCTACTGTACTCTGGTCTACTGTACTCTGGTCTACTGTACTCTGGTCTGCTGTACTCTGGTCTACTGTACTCTGGTCTACTGTAACATGGTCTACTGTACTCTGGTCTACTGTACTCTGGTCTACTGTACTCTGTTCTACTGTACTCTGGTCTACTGTACTCTGGTCTGCTGTACTCTGGTCTACTGTACTCTGGTCTACTGTAACATGGTCTACTGTACTCTGTTCTACTGTACTCTGGTCTACTGTACTCTGGTCTACTGTACTCTGTTCTACTGTACTCTGGTCTACTGTACTCTGGTCTACTGTAACATGGTCTACTGTACTCTGTTCTACTGTACTCTGGTCTACTGTACTCTGGTCTACTGTACTCTGTTCTACTGTACTCTGGTCTACTGTACTCTGGTCTGCTGTACTCTGGTCTACTGTACTCTGGTCTACTGTACTCTGGTCTACTGTACTCTGTTCTACTGTACTCTGGTCTGCTGTACTCTGGTCTGCTGTACTCTGGTCTACTGTACTCTGGTCTGCTGTACTCTGTTCTACTGTACTCTGGTCTACTGTACTCTGGTCTACTGTACTCTGTTCTACTGTACTCTGGTCTACTGTACTCTGTTCTACTGTACTCTGGTCTACTGTACTCTGGTCTACTGTACTCTGTTCTACTGTACTCTGGTCTACTGTACTCTGTTCTACTGTACTCTGGTCTACTGTACTCTGTTCTACTGTACTCTGGTCTACTGTACTCTGTTCTACTGTACTCTGGTCTACTGTACTCTGTTCTACTGTACTCTGGTCTACTGTACTCTAGTCTACTGTACTCTGGTCTACTGTACTCTGGTCTACTGTACTCTAGTCTACTGTACTCTGGTCTACTGTACTCTGGTCTACTGTACTCCGGTCTACTGTACTATGGTCTACTGTACTATGGTCTACTGTACTCTGGTCTTACTCTGGTCTACTGTAATCTGGTCTACTGTACTCTGGTCTACTGTACTATGGTCTACTGTACTCTGTTCTACTGTACTCTGGTCTACTGTACTCTGTTCTACTGTACTCTGGTCTACTGTACTATGGTCTACTGTACTCCGGTATACTGTACTCTGGTCTACTGTACTATGGTCTACTGTACTATGGTCTACTGTACTCTGGTCTACTGTACTCTGTTCTACTGTACTCTGGTCTACTGTACTATGGTCTACTGTACTCTGTTCTACTGTACTCTGGTCTACTGTACTATGGTCTACTGTACTCTGGTCTACTGTACTATGGTCTACTGTACTCTGGTCTACTGTACTCTGGTCTACTGTACTATGGTCTACTGTACTATGGTCTACTGTACTCTGGACAGAGAGAGGTAGGGGAAGTGTGTTTACAGTAGTGTGCATTTTGTCATTACTTTGTCTGTCTTAAATTAAGTCAGTTAACTTTGATTATTTAATGTCATACAACATTATTTAATTAGCTTCATCTACATCAACTGGGCTCATGTGAAAGGTGATGCTATTTGATCTGGTGTTTGGTTTGGCATTTCTGCATCGATGACAATCTCATCAGTATCCTTGGTAAGAAAGAAATGAACAATTCATTAAAAAACATGTAATTAATGTTATCATATCAAAGATTGACTCTGCTCTCACTCATGTTGTGAAAAACATACATTATATGTACAGTGCATTCGGAAAGTATTCAGACCCCTTGACTTTTTCCACATTTTGTTACGTTACAGCCTTATTCTAAAATTGATTAAATTGTTTTTTTCCCCCTCATCAATCTACACACAATACCCCATAGTGACAAAGCAAAAACAGGTTTTCAGAAATGTTTGCAAATGTATTAAAAATAAAACAAGGAAATATCACATTTATATAAGTATGCTGACCCTTTACTCAGTACTTTGTTATAGGACCTTTGGCAGCGATTACAGCCTCGAGTCTTCTTGGGTATGATGCTACAAGCTTGGCACACCTGTATTTGGGGAGTTTCTCCCATTCTTCTCTGTAGATCCTCTCAAGTTCTGTCAGGTTAGATGGGGAGCGTTGCTGCACAGCTATCTTTAGGTCTCTCCAGAGATGTTCGATCGGATTCAAGTCCGGGATCTGGCTGGGCCACTCAAGGACATTCAGAGACTTGTCCCGAAGCCACTCCTGCGTTGTCTTGGCTGTGTGCTTAGGGTCGTTGTCCTGTTGGAAGGTGAACCTTCGCCCCAGTCTGAGGTCCTGAGCGCTCTGGAGCAGGTTTTCATCAAGGATCTCTCTGTACTTTGCTCCATTCATCTTTACCTCAATCCTGACTAGTCTCCCTGTCCCTGCCGGTGAAAAACATATCCCCACAGCATGATGCTGCCACCACCATGCTTCACCGTAGGGATGGTGCCAGGTTTCCTTCAGATGTGACGCTTGGCATTCAGGCCAAAGAGTTCAATCTTGGTTTCATCAGACCAGAGAATCTTGTTTCTCATAGTCTGAGAGTCTTTAGGTGCCTTTTGGCAAACTCCAAGCGGGCTGTCATGTGCCTTTTACTGAGGAGTGGCTTCCGTCTGGCCACTCTACCATAAAGGCCTGATTGTTGGAGTGCTGCAGAGATGGTTGTCCTTCTAGAAGGTTCTCCTATTTCCACAGAAGAACTCTAGAGCTCTGTCAGAGTGACCATTGGGTTCTTGGTCACCTCCCTGACCAAGGCCCTTCTCCCCCGATTGCTCAGTTTGGCTGGGCGGCCAGCTCTAGGAAGAGTCTTGGTGGTTCCAAACCTCTTCCATTTAAGAATAATGGAGGCCACTGTGTTCTTGGGGACCTTCAATGCTGAAGATATTTTTTTGTACCCTTCCCCAGATCTTTTTGCTCTGACATGCATTGTCAACTGTGGGACCTTATATAGACAGGTGTGCCTTTCCAAATCATGTCCAATCAATTGAATTTACCACAGGTGGTCTCCAATCAAGTTGTAGAAACATCTCAAGGATGACCAATGGAAACAGGATGCACCTGAGCTCAATTTCGAGTCTCCTAGCAAAGGGTCTGAACACTTATGTAAATAAGGTATTTCTGTTTTTTATTTTATATAAATCTGCAAAAATGTCAAAAAAACTGTTCTCTTTTTCAGTATGGGGTATTGTGTGTAGATTGCTGAGGATTTTAATGTTTTAGTCCATGTTAGAATACGTCTGTAACGTAACAAAATAATGGAAAAAGGGAAGGGGTCTGAATACTTTCCGAAGGCACTGTATATACTGTATATATATATATATATATATATATATATATATATATATATATATATATATATATATATATAACGTGTATACTGTATATTATTATTATGTATTTATTTGTACTGTTTTGGGAGGGGAGTGCGAGAGAGAGAGAGAGAGAGAGAGAGAGAGAGAGAGAGAGAGAGAGGGGGAGAGAGAGGGGGAGAGAGAGAGGGAGAGAGAGAGAGAGAGAGAGGGGAGGGAGAGAGAGAGAGAGAGAGAGAGAGAGAGAGGGGGAGAGAGAGAGAGAGGGGAGGGAGAGAGAGGGGAGGGAGAGAGAGAGAGAGAGAGAGAGAGAGAGAGAGAGAGAGAGAGAGAGAGAGAGAGAGAGAGAGAGAGAGAGAGAGAGAGAGAGAGAGAGAGAGAGACACGGAGACAGACAGACTAGTTGATCCCGTGGTAATATCAACATATTTGACTGTTTTGGACAAGCTACAATAATGCCAACCTACCAAGGGGATACATCAGAGACCTTATGTTATCATATCAAGGATTTCCTCTGATATGCTGAGTGAGATGGGGGTGTAGAAAGAGAGAAGGGGCGGGGTGTATACCATTTAAAAGTTTGGGCTCACTTAGAATTTCCTTGTTTTCCATGAAAACATGCATGAAATTAGTTTGAATAGGAAATATAGCAAAATTAATAGGAAATGTAGTCATTGACAAGGTTAGAAATAATGATTTTTAATTAAAATAATAATTGTGTACTTCAAACTTTCGTCAAAAAAATCCTCCATTTGCAGCAATTACAGCCTTGCAGACCTTTGGTATTCTAGTTGTCAATTTGTTGACGTAATCTGAAGAGATTTCACCCCATGCTTCCTGAAGCACCTCCCACAAGTTGGATTGGCTTGATGGTCACTTCTTACGTATCATAATGTCAAGCTGCTCCCACAACAGCTCAATAGGGTTGAGATCCAGTGACTGTGCTGGCCACTCCATTATAGACAGAATACCAGCTGACTGCTTCTTCCCTAAATAGTTCTTGCATAGTTTGGAGCTGTGCTTTGGGTCATTGTCCTGTTGTAGGAGGAAATTGGCTCCAATCAAGCGCCCTCCACAGGGTATGGCATGGCATTGCAAAATAGAGTGATAGCCTTCCTTCTTCAAGATCCCTTTTACCCTGTACAAATCTCCCACTTTACCACCACCAAAGCACCCCCAGACCATCACATTGCCTCCACCATGCTTGACAGATGGCATCAAGCACTCCTCCAGCATCTTTTCATTTGGTCTGCGTCTCACAAATGTTCTTCTTTGTGATCCGAATACCTTAAACTTCGATTAATCTGTCCATAACACTTTCTTCCAATGTTCCTCTGTCCAGTGTCTGTGTTCTTTTGCCCATCTTAATCTTTTCTTTTTATTGGCCAGTCTGAGATATGGCTTTTTCTTTGTAACTCTGCCTAGAAGGTCAGCATCCCGGAGTCGCCTCTTCACTGTTGACGTTGAGACTGGTGTTTTGTGGGTACTATTTAATGAAGCTGCCAGTTGAGGACCTGTGAGGCGCTTGTTTCTCAAACTAGACACTCTAATGTATTTGTCCTCTTGCTCAGTTGTGCACCGGGTCCTCCCACTCCTCTTTCTATTCTGGTTAGAGACAGTTTGCACTGTTCTGTGAAGGGAGTAGTACACAGCATTGTACGAGATCTTCAGTTTCTTGGCAATTTCTCGCATGGAATAGCCTTCATTTCTCAGAACGAGAATAGACTGATGAGTTTCAGAAGAAAGTTATTTGTTTCTGGCCATTTTGAGCCTGTAATTGAACCCACAATTGCTGATGCTCCAGATACTCAACTAGTCTCAAGAAGGCCAGTTTTATGCTTCTTTAATCAGCACAACAGTTTTTAGCTGTGCTAACATAATTGCAAAAGTGTTTTCTAATGATCAATTAGCCTTTTAAAATGATCAACTTGGATTAGCAAACACAACGTGCCATTGGAACACAGGACTGATAGTTGCTGATAATGTGCCTCTGTATGCCTATGTAGATATTCCATTAAAAATCACCCGTTTCCAGCTACAATAGCCATTTACAACATTAACAATGTCTACACCGTATTTTTGATCAATTCGATGTTATTTTAATGGACAAAAAAATTGCTTTTCTTTCAAAAACAAGGACATTTCTAAGTGACCCCTAACTTTTTAATGGTAGTGTATGAAACAGTATAACAGGAGAAACCAGTATTATGGCAAATAAGCTGGGGAACGAAGGCCGATCTATCTGAGGGAAAGACATTAGAATTAGCAATAAAATTGCCAGTAGTCAAGCAAGGGGAAGAAATAAAAGAAGAGTTAAAGGTTGCCCAAAATCCTGAAAGGGTTAGTAGTAGAAGGAGGCAGGCAGCTAAGACAACGACAGTAAGGCTTGTAAAAGCTCCGCATTCGTGTCAGTCCTATACCAGGATTGTTAAGACAGTGAAAAAATCTGGGAAAACAGTTGTAGTATTAAACACGACTGCAGGAGAGTATATATGGAACAACTACATGGGGAGAGATGGGATAATAGTGGAAAGGTTAGATGACAGACGTTCTAGGTGGAAGCTACAATACGATGGATTGGAAAAGGAAATAAAGTAGGAATATGATATATAAAAAATACTGGGAGAAGAGTGAATAGATGGGCAGTATGGACAGAGATTGGGAGAAGAGCTGTCGGAAAAGCATGAACACAGTGGATTGCGAAAGTATTCACCCCCCTTATTTTGTTGCCTTACAACCTGGAATTAAAATGGATTTTTTGGGGGTTTGTATCATTTGATTTACACAACATGCCTACCACTTTGAAGATGCAAAATATTTTTTATATAAGTTTTAGATTCCGTCTCTCACAGTTGAAGTGTACCTATGATAAAAATTACAGACCTCTACATCAGGGGTGTCAAACGTCCGGCCCGCGGGCCGGATCAGGCCCGCAAACGGGTTTAATCCGGCCCGCGAGATGATTTTGTAAAGTATAAAAATGAGCTGCAATTTTTCAATAAAATAAACTGCTGTTCCAATTGTGTCCACTGGATGGCGCAATAGCAATTGTGTTAAGCAAGCAAACTGTTTATACCGGGGCAGAGCAAATAGGTCAAGCAAGTGCAGCCAGTCCGGATGAGCTACTTTGTTTTGCCCGCGATATTTATTACGGCTTCTACTTTTAACATTATGTGCTTTGGCACCCTCATTGCCCCAATATGTCTCTGTCAAAAAAGAGAAAAGTGGACGCAGAGTGCAGAGTGTTCCAAGAAAAATTGTCATCCTTCTATTTATTCACGGAATTGAATGGGAAAGCTGTATGTTTGGTGTGTTCACAGCATGTTGCAGTGCTGAAAGAATATAACCTTCGTCGCCACTATGTGAGTCTTCATGCCGACAAATATGACAACTTTCAAGGACAGCGGAGAAGAGAGAAGGTGAATGAACTGTTGGTGGGTCTGAAGAAACAGCAGTCTGTGTTTACTCACAGCCGAGACATCAGTGACACTGCAGTGAAAGCTAGCTACCTCATTGCTAATGAAATCGCAGTGGCTTCAAAACCATTTAGTGAGGGTGAATTTGTAAAAACATGCATGATGAAGGCAGCAGAGATTGTGTGCCCTGAAAAGCACCAGTCTTTTGCAAATATCAGCCTGACAAGAAACACAGTTGCAGACAGGATTTCCGATCTTTCAGTGGATTTGGACAGCCAGTTGAAGCAAAAAGTAAAGTCATTTATTGCGTTTTCGGTTGCAATTGATGAAAGCACGGACATTACAGATGTTGCACAACTGGCCATTTTCATCCGCGGAGTTGATGACACATTGACCGTCACCGAGGAGTTCGTGGAGTTGGTGCCGATGATAGATACAACGACAGCAGCTGATATTTTCACTGCACTCGTCGGCGCGCTGGACAGGGTCGGAGTGGACTGGTCCCGCGCTGTCAGCCTGGCTACAAATGGTGCGCCCTCAATTATCGGGAAAAAAGCAGGCATTGTGACAAAGTTCAGAGAGAAAGTGCAATCTGCAAATGGAGGATGTGATTTTTGGACTTTTCACTGTATTTTGCACCAGGAGGCTTTGTGTTGCAAGTCATTAAAGATGGATAACGTCATGAATAAAACAAAGCTGCGCTCAAGGCTCACGCACAAGCACTTGAATCACATCCTGAAGTTGGCTGCCACTCAGGATGTGACGCCTGATATTGATGCGCTGGTGAAAGCTAAAAGATGCCAGGTATCAGGAGTCAAGTAAACTATGCAACCCCACTTAAAGTGCTGCATGAGACACCCTGATATAGTTCTGTGATCTGTGATATACTTCTGTGAATCACTGAGGCATTGTGTGTTTGTGTGTTGTTTGTCCTCAGAATTTCAAATAACGTGAGGTGTTTTATGATTAATAGTGATGTTGTGCTTTTGGACACACTGTCCTCAGAATCCAGCTTTATGTTTATATGTTTTTATGTTGATGTGCTATTGTTTTTAATTGATTTTATTTTATTTGTATATTTAACCTATTCTTGACTCTGTGGTTCTTGCACTTGTTTGGGGAACAGGATTTCATTATTTGTATCTACATTTCTGCCTGAGAAATGACACCCTGATATAGTTCTGTGATCTGTGAAACAGTTCTGTTAATCACTGAGGCATTGTGTGTTTGTGTGTTCTTTTTCTTTAGAATTTTCAAATAAACTTCAGGTGTTTTATGATTAATAGTGATGTTGTGCTTGTACAATTTGGACACACTGTCCTCAGGCTCCAGCTTTATGTTTTATGTTGATAGTATTAAAACAAAGAAAACAATCTGAAGTTGTTGTTTTTAAGTTATATATACCATGATTTTACCGGTCCGGCCCACTTGGGAATAGATTTTCCTCCATGTGGCCCCTGAGCTAAAATGAGTTTGACACCCCTGCTCTACATGCTTTGTAAGTAGGAAAACCTGCAAAATCGGCAGTGTATCAAATACTTGTTCTCCCCACTGTATATATACTGAGATCATGTGACACTTAGATTGCACACAGGTGGACTTTATTTAACTAATTATGTGACTTCTGAAGGTAATTGGTTGCACCAGATCTTATTTAGGGGCTTTTTTAGAATTTTTTTAAACAAGTAATTTTTTTTATTTCACTTCACCAATTTGGACTATTTTGTGTATGTCCATTACATGAAATCCAAATAGAAATCCATTTCCATTAAGGTTAGGGTTAATGCAACTCCATTACAGGTTGTAACGCAACTGTAGTATCTGAGGAATGATGACTTTGCTAACGTTTTCAAATGGAACCTGAGAGGAGGTTTATTTAGTCCAGGGAGCAGTTTTAGAGGGACACCCTAAAGCAGAGGAAGTCTGTTAGGTGTCCTCCTGGGATTGGTCTGTAGGGGAACACCCATATCAGATTACATAGCATATATACCACAGTTGGGACAAAGGACGACAGAATAATCATATTTGAGATGGGGCGATTATTCTCCAGATATCTGCAGGTATCTGTAAATCGACGCTGTAACCCTTTGATATGAATAAACCTTATGATGAAAGTACAGCGTCAGCGGTTCTCCTTGGTCTCACAGCATAATTAGCAACGTTTACTCGACACAACACTACAAAATAGGAAAAATACCAAGGGGGATGAATACTTTTGCAAGGCACTGTATGTGGAGGAAAGGCCGGTGTCCTCATGGCAGTCAATACCAACAGCACGGGCCAAGGATGTTACCAAAGTGGAGAAATGTACAGTGAGAAAATAAAGGAGATTCAGCAAGAGGGAACTACGGTGTATGAAGCCTATAGAGCAATGAACCAGGAAGTGGTGAAGAAGGTCTCAGTAACATTTAAAGAGCCGTTTGAGAATTTGACAATAACCGACATTTTATGGGATGTGGCAGCAATAGAGGATATGGAGTGGAGGGCTTTAGGAAACATTAGACCCCCGATTTGGACATGAGGACTTTGACTAAAATGTGTGGGAAGCATGGAGAAGGATATACGGTAGCCGGTAATATATGGGAAAGAATTATGTGGGATTGGCTGGTCGACTGCTGTAAATTAAAAAGTCAAATCCAGGCCTTAAGCCGAAATGTAGGTTAAACCCCTTGGAAAATTGAGGGAAAATGGGTAAAAGATACGGTTACCACCAGTATAGTGCCAAAGAGTGATACATGGATTTTATACATTTGGCAAAATTGAGCAAAGAGGAACATGACCAATCAGTATTGTTTGCAGTGGAATCAAAACGGGCCTATGGTTGGGTGAATGGCTACTGTGAGGATCATATAAGATTAGGCTGTGAGGCCTAATGGGGAGAAACTAAGGCGAAATATAGGAACAATACAACTTTGCCCCATATTGGATTTTACACATGGACTGGACTGGGGTATGTGAAATGGAAAAATAGATCCAAAACAGAGCGATCATTGATTATTTTTCAATAGTACCTCCAGTGGAAGAAATAGAGAGGCAGTGGGACGTGATAGTTGCAGAATGTTTTGAGGAGAAACTAGATTTTGGACATACGTTTGGATTTGTATCCATGGCTGTGGCAGTAACATCCGGGGCACTGTAGTAAGGAAAACTATTGATGAGGAAGGAGGAATGAGGAAGTAACGAAGCCATTTTACTGGGCCTTGTATTTGTTAGTAGAATTGGGATGGAAAGTGTTCTATACTCTGATAGCGGTAGGAGGAATAGTATTGGCTGTTATGAAAGAATGGCACCCTATTCCCTGTATCATCCATGTGGACAATGGTGAAAGGTACAATTTATGCGAGTTGTCAGAGAAGGGGGCTCAGCCCGTGGGAGAGAAAATGGCAGGGTTATAAGGAAAAGTTGTATACAGAAACTGTGAAGAGGGCTGGGTAGAGAGGGTGCTTTCTAAGACCCGTCTGGGTAGAGAGGGTGCTTTCTAAGACCCGTCTGGGTAGAGAGGGTGCTTTCTAAGACCCGTCTGGGTAGAGAGGGTGCTTTCTAAGACCCGTCTGGGTAGAGAGGGTGCTTTCTAAGACCCGTCTGGGTAGAGAGGGTGCTTTCTAAGACCCGTCTGGGTAGAGAGGGTGCTTTCTAAGACCCGTCTGGGTAGAGAGGGTGCTTTCTAAGACCCGTCTGGGTAGAGAGGGTGCTTTCTAAGACCCGTCTGGGTAGAGAGGGTGCTTTCTAAGACCCGTCTGGGTAGAGAGGGTGCTTTCCAAGACCCGTCTGGGTAGAGAGGGTGCTTTCTAAGACCCGTCTGGGTAGATTGGTAATTTTGGAAGAGCAAGATGAAGATGAAGAAAGATTAATCGAGGGCTCTCTGGATGATTGAACTAAGGAGGCCTTTGTTAGCTAGTGATGGAGACTGGTTTGAGCTAGTCTCAAACCACGGGGGGGTTAGGTGTGATAAATTGTGCTTGTGAATAGTTAGAAAAACAAGGGGTAAGCGAAAAAGATGGGCCAAAATGGCAGTTGTGGTTGACGCTTGAGCCAGGTGCACCCTATCTATGACATAGTATATGAAGACACCGGAGCAGGGCTCTGGTTCTGAGAAAAAGGACCCGCTTGTCACGTAGGATTAAAGAGAATAATGGTTATAAGAAAGGAAAGCAGACTATGCAGGCATGCATCACGTCTGGTAAGACAGAGTGGAGCAGTGTATCTTCCTTGCGGCAGAGACTAGAAACTAACCTGAAACTTAAGCCACGCCATGGCTCAAGCTCAGAATCGCGATGTGATTAAAGTTGAGGAGGTAGATGGTCCCTCGGCCACGGAGGTGATTGATCTCACGGATGGCGCCATGCTCCTGACCTCCAAAGCCTGGTGACGACACCCTTGGTCACGATTAATTCTTCCCAGCTGGAGACTGGAAATGGGCATGAGGCTGGAGCCAGAGACTGACGGGCAGTTTGACCCGTGGTGGCCTTGGTAGGAAGTTTAATATTTATTGGAATAGTTTTGATTATTATTACAGCTGAGCAAAATGTATTAACTAAAAGTTTACATTTTATTAATTGGATATTGTTGTTATGGTTAACTGCCGTTAGAAAGGAAACCCCGGAATGGGGAGTGCTCTTACCTGTCCTATCATATGTGTGTGAAATGCCATTTGTTAATTTTTAGATGCATTTAAGTAAAACAGTAATATTTTTGATTCTGCTAAGTGGAAATCTCGGCGGTTACGGTTGGGTGTACTTGGGGACAGTAGTTGCCAAAATTATAGCCATGATTGGTTATTACGCATAAGGGATAAACAATTATTTCAGGTTTGCAGGAAGGATTAATAAAGGAGAGGATTAAATCAGGAGCTTTTAGGAAAACTTTTGGAGTATTGGTACTGCTACCCATTGGAGAGGTGTTGGTGTATTTTAATTTACCAACCCATTTTTTGATGGAAAGTTGTGTAGTGATATTTTATAAGCTATTGAGTAGGAGAGGGTTTGATAGTCCGGTTATATACGCTGGTTATAAGTGGTGGCCTCTGGAGGGTACAAGCTGACCTTTAGAAAGTGGTGGCCTCTGGAGGGTACAAGCTGACCTTTAGGAAGTGGTGGCCTCTGGAGGGTACAAGCTGACCTTTAGGAAGTGGTGGCCTCTGGAGGGTACAAGCTGACCTTTAGGAAGTGGTGGCCTCTGGAGGGTACAAGCTGACCTTTAGGAAGTGGT
>NW_028156833.1:17500-133566 GCF_964263955.1 Coregonus lavaretus
AGAGGCTTCCAGACCAGAGAGGTAAAATACCACTGTGTACCCTAGACCAAACCAGAACCACTAGGTTGGAGCTGCCAATCCAGTGGATCCGTGTGGAGAAGGGTGGTAAAGTCTTCAAAACCGAGGTGGGGCGGGTGATGGTGAGGAACAGACGGGTTCGAGAGGGCCTGTACTCAACTCTTCTAGAGCGTAGTGGAAAGCAACTGCGCAGTCGGTACCTGATTGCAAAGGATCCAGCCAGCCATGCAATGGTGCTAGAGGAAATAGGGGGGAAGAGATCACACAGAGATCCGAGAGAGTGACCTGCAGGGGGACCCCATGGCAGAGCTGGACACCTTTGAGCTTTTGGACCGTTCCAGGGCCAAAGGTCAAGAGAGACGTCGACTGGCGAACCTGATTGCAGTAGCCAAAGCCACTCTCCCCATTAACCTAGAGCGTCGGGCAGATGTCCTGGAGGGGGTTCACTGTCTGGAGATGGCTATATGTCCAGTGGTAGAGGGAAAAGAAGAGCCTATGGACCTCCCCTGGGACCTCTGCTCCCCAGGTCCGTGTCAAGAAGTACATATTGGTGACTATGAAAGAGCAAAGATGCACCAGGCCAATGCAAGGGAGGCTGCCAAGTTGGCTGCCGCATGGGCAAGAGATAACTATTGGCAAGGACTGAGGGATAGTGAGGTAGAAGGGAGAGATGCCTTGTCAAGTTGTGGCTGCTTCGCGTGATGTATTGTTGTCTCTACCTTCTTGCCCGTTGTGCTGTTGTCTGTGCCCATTAATGTTTGTACCATGTTTTGTGCTGCTACCATGTTGTGTTGCTACCATGTTATTTTCATGTTGGGTTGCTACCATGCTGTGTTGTCGTGTGTTGCTGCCATGCTATGGTGTTGTCTTTGGTCTCTCTTTATGTAGTGTTGTGGTGTCTCTCTTTATGTAGTGTTGTGGTGTCTCTATGTAGTGTTGTGGTGTCTCTCTTTATGTAGTGTTGTGGTGTCTCTCTTTATGTAGTGTTGTGGTGTCTCTCTTTATGTAGTGTTGTGGTGTCTCTCTTTATGTAGTGTTGTGGTGTCTCTCTTTATGTAGTGTTGTGGTGTCTCTCTTTATGTAGTGTTGTGGTGTCTCTCTTTATGTAGTGTTGTGGTGTCTCTCTTTATGTAGTGTTGTGGTGTCTCTCTTTATGTAGTGTTGTGGCGTCTCTCTTTATGTAGGGTTGTGGTGTCTCTCTTTATGTAGTGTTGTGGTGTCTCTCTTTATGTAGTGTTGTGGTGTCTCTATGTAGTGTTGTGGTGTCTCTCTTTATGTAGTGTTGTCTTAGGTCTCTCTTTACGTAGTGTTGTGGTGTCTCTCTTTATGTAGTGTTGTGGTGTCTCTCTTTATGTAGTGTTGTGGTGTCTCTCTTTATGTAGTGTTGTGGTGTCTCTCTTTATGTAGTGTTGTGGTGTCTCTCTTTATGTAGTGTTGTGGTGTCTCTCTTTATGTAGTGTTGTGGCGTCTCTCTTTATGTAGTGTTGTGGTGTCTCTCTTTATGTAGTATTGTGGCGTCTCTCTTTATGTTGTGTTGTGGTGTCTCTCTTTATGTAGTGTTGTGGTGTCTCTCTTTATGTAGTGTTGTGGTGTCTCTCTTTATGTAGTGTTGTGGTGTCTCTCTTTATGTAGGGTTGTGGTGTCTCTCTTTATGTAGTGTTGTGGTGTCTCTCTTTATGTAGTGTTGTGGTGTCTCTATGTAGTGTTGTGGTGTCTCTCTTTATGTAGTGTTGTCTTAGGTCTCTCTTTACGTAGTGTTGTGGTGTCTCTCTTTATGTAGTGTTGTGGTGTCTCTCTTTATGTAGTGTTGTGGTGTCTCTCTTTATGTAGTGTTGTGGTGTCTCTCTAGTTGTGATGTATGTTTGGTCCTATATTTATATATATTTTTTAAATCCCAGCTCCCGTCCCCGCAGGAGGCCTTTGCCTTTTGGTAGGCCGTCATTGTAAATAAGAATTTGTTCTAGTCCCCTAGTCCCCTGTAGCTCAGTTGGTAGAACATGGCGCTTGCAACGCCAGGGTTGTGGGTTTGTTTCCCACGGGGGGCCAGTATGAAAATGTATGCACCCACTAACTGTAAGTCGCTCTGGATAAGAGCGTCTGCTAAATGACTAAAATGTAAATGTTCTTAACTGACTTGCCTGGTTAAATAAAGGTTAAATAAACAAAAAAAAAGAAGAAAAAAAAGGTTAAGGCCCAAAAGTAGAGGGACAAACGACCATTTATGGATCCACCAGTAGGGCAGAAGCCTAGGAGCATGACCGGTGCAGCCACTGATCAGGCCTCTGGACTGACGGTTAGAGACCGGTCCAGCCTCTGGACTGACGGTTAGAGACCGGTGCAGCCACTGATCAGGCCTCTGGACTGACGGTTAGAGACCGGTGCAGCCTCTGGACTGACGGTTAGAGACCGGTGCAGCCTCTGGACTGACGGTTAGAGACCGGTGCAGCCTCTGATCAGGCCTCTGGACTGACGGTTAGAGACCGGTGCAGCCTCTGGACTGACGGTTAGAGACCGGTGCAGCCTCTGATCAGGCCTCTGGACTGACGGTTAGAGACCGGTGCAGCCTCTGGACTGACGGTTAGAGACCGGTGCAGCCTCTGATCAGGCCTCTGGACTGACGGTTAGAGACCGGTGCAGCCTCTGGACTGACGGTTAGAGACCGGTGCAGCCTCTGATCAGGCCTCTGGACTGACGGTTAGAGACCGGTGCAGCCGCTGATCAGGCCTCTGGACTGACGGTTAGAGACCGGTGCAGCCTCTGATCAGGCCTCTGGACTGACGGTTAGAGACCGGTGCAGCCTCTGATCAGGCCTCTGGACTGACGGTTAGAGACCGGTGCAGCCTCTGGACTGACGGTTAGAGACCGGTCCAGCCTCTGGACTGACGGTTAGAGACCGGTGCAGCCGCTGATCAGGCCTCTGGACTGACGGTTAGAGACCGGTGCAGCCGCTGATCAGGCCTCTGGACTGACGGTTAGAGACCGGTGCAGCCGCTGATCAGGCCTCTGGACTGACGGTTAGAGACCGGTGCAGCCTCTGATCAGGCCTCTGGACTGACGGTTAGAGACCGGTGCAGCCTCTGATCAGGCCTCTGGACTGACGGTTAGAGACCGGTGCAGCCTCTGGACTGACGGTTAGAGACCGGTGCAGCCACTGATCAGGCCTCTGGACTGACGGTTAGAGACCGGTGCAGCCTCTGATCAGGCCTCTGGACTGACGGTTAGAGACCGGTGCAGACTCTGATCAGGCCTCTGGACTGACGGTTAGAGACCCGGTGCAGCCGCTGATCAGGCCTCTGGACTGACGGTTAGAGACCGGTGCAGCCTCTGGACTGACGGTTAGAGACCGGTGCAGCCTCTGATCAGGCCTCTGGACTGACGGTTAGAGACCGGTGCAGACGCTGATCAGGCCTCTGGACTGACGGTTAGAGACCGGTGCAGCCGCTGATCAGGCCTCTGGACTGACGGTTAGAGACCGGTGCAGCCTCTGATCAGGCCTCTGGACTGACGGTTAGAGACCGGTGCAGACGCTGATCAGGCCTCTGGACTGACGGTTAGAGACCGGTGCAGCCTCTGATCAGGCCTCTGGACTGACGGTTAGAGACCGGTGCAGCCACTGATCAGGCCTCTGGACTGACGGTTAGAGACCGGTGCAGCCACTGATCAGGCCTCTGGACTGACGGTTAGAGACCGGTGCAGCCGCTGATCAGGCCTCTGGACTGACGGTTTGAGACCGGTGCAGCCTCTGGACTGACGGTTAGAGACCGGTGCAGCCGCTGATCAGGCCTCTGGACTGACGGTTAGAGACCGGTGCAGCCACTGATCAGGCCTCTGGACTGACGGTTAGAGACCGGTGCAGCCTCTGGACTGACGGTTAGAGACCGGTGCAGCCTCTGATCAGGCCTCTGGACTGACGGTTAGAGACCGGTGCAGCCACTGATCAGGCCTCTGGACTGACGGTTAGAGACCGGTGCAGCCACTGATCAGGCCTCTGGACTGACGGTTAGAGACCGGTGCAGCCGCTGATCAGGCCTCTGGACTGACGGTTAGAGACCGGTGCAGCCGCTGATCAGGCCTCTGGATTGACGGTTAGAGACCGGTGCAGCCACTGATCAGGCCTCTGGACTGACGGTTAGAGACCGGTGCAGCCTCTGGACTGACGGTTAGAGACCGGTGCAGCCGCTGATCAGGCCTCTGGACTGACGGTTAGAGACCGGTGCAGCCACTGATCAGGCCTCTGGACTGACGGTTAGAGACCGGTGCAGCCACTGATCAGGCCTCTGGACTGACGGTTAGAGACCGGTGCAGACGCTGATCAGGCCTCTGGACTGACGGTTAGAGACCGGTGCAGCCTCTGATCAGGCCTCTGGACTGACGGTTAGAGACCGGTGCAGCCTCTGATCAGGCCTCTGGACTGACGGTTAGAGTGAAGACAGAGTGAAGTGGGAAAGGACTTGTGAGTATATGGGTAGACTGGGGATCAAGAGGGAGTCTGGAGAAGCTAAAGGTGCTCTGACCTACGTTCAGGCTCTCAGCGCTCACGCACCAGCACACCTTATATTTCCAAGACCACAGCCACGTAAGCCATAACAACTGGTTAAAGAGACTGAGTAAAATGTGTCCTTATGTGGCAATACTATATATTGCCATGAGGGGGGTGTCATGAGTAGTAGGCCAAGGCCCAGTTCTCTGTGACATTTTAGAGAACATTTGCAGACACCCACACACACACTCATGAAGAAGTTCCACTTTCACACACACACGGAGCACAAAGAAGAATGAACATGGAGCGAGAACTGACACTGATTAAAGAAAAGAAGAAAAATATGTAAAATGAATGAAATGTTATAATGTTGTTTGCTTTAAGGTATGATGCATATAGAATATGTTTGTTAAGCTTAGGGGAAGGTTGATAATGGAAGGTTATAATGTTGAAATGTTGTAATGATGAAATGTTTAAGTTGGTGGATGTAATGGGAGTGATACATTAAGTTGGAGTAAGATTGTAATTGAGTGGGGTAAGGAAGATTAATGTTTAAGAATTAATGTTTAAAAGTGAAGGTTAAGGCCTCCCAAGTACATCGCGCTCTAGCGACTCCTTGTGGTGGGCCGGGTGCCTGCAGGCTGACTTCGGTCGTCAGTTGAACGATGTTTCCTCTGACACATTGGTGCAGCTGGCTTCTGGGTTAAGCGGGCGGGTGTTAAGAAGAGCGGTTCGGCAGGTCATGTTTTGGAGGACACATGACTCGACCATCGCCTCTCCCGAGCCTATTGGGGAGTTGCAGTGATTAGACAAGATCGTAATCACGAAATTGGGGTGAAAAAGGGGGTAGAAATAAATAATATTAGAATAAAAAATGATTCATTCCCTTCGGGAACCCGAGTAGTTGGGAGGGAACCTAACCTGAGACCCAACTATAGTTACTGAGTACATTGGTAGGAGTCGTAGGGAGGGGTGTCTCTGGTTACTGAGTACATTGGTAGGAGTCGTAGGGAGGGGTGTCTCTGGTTACTGAATACATTGGTAGGAGTCGTAGGGAGGGGTGTCTCTAGTTACTGAGTACATTGGTAGGAGTCGTAGGGAGGGGTGTCTCTAGTTACTGAGTACATTGGTAGGAGTCGTAGGGAGGGGTGTCTCTGGTTACTGAGTACATTGGTAGGAGTCGTAGGGAGGGGTGTCTCTGGTTACTGAATACATTGGTAGGAGTCGTAGGGAGGGGTGTCTCTGGTTACTGAGTACATTGGTAGGAGTCGTAGGGAGGGGTGTCTCTGGTTACTGAGTACATTAGTAGGAGTCGTAGGGAGGGGTGTCTCTGGTTACTGAATACATTGGTAGGAGTCGTAGGGAGGGGTGTCTCTAGTTACTGAGTACATTGGTAGGAGTCGTAGGGAGGGGTGTCTCTGGTTACTGAGTACATTGGTAGGAGTCGTAGGGAGGGGTGTCACTAGTTACTGAGTACATTGGTAGGAGTCGTAGGGAGGGGTGTCTCTGGTTACTGAGTACATTGGTAGGAGTCGTAGGGAGGGGTGTCTCTAGTTACTGAATACATTGGTAGGAGTCGTAGGGAGGGGTGTCTCTGGGCTAAAGCCAACCCAGAGAAGGGCGTCCCACTCATGATGTGCCGAGGTTGAAACTCTGGCCCGGACGATCCAGAGAAGATGCTGGGTTTATAAGGTTCAGGATGAGGGAGCGTAGGCACTTGACTTCGGGGATAGCCCACTTTACTGTAAGGCCCTTACTGTTGAGCTTGAGGAACAGTCCCTAGCTGTAGACTAGCTCAGTGGTAAGGCAGAGCAGCATCTATCAGATCTGTAGGGATTAATGAGGACTGATAACTGACCAGCTATTGGGTAGGCAGGGGCGAGCTGAATTGTTAATCCTGCTGAGGTGGTATTTTAGCTTTGACAAAGTGTTTAGGCAAATTATTAGTTAGCTAGCAACCTATCACATGAATTGTGCAAAAATATGATAGCTAACGTTAGCTAGCTAAGCGCTAGCCAGTCAGTGAGTGGCACTGACAGATTGAAACTGGTATCAACTAAATGTGTTTCACTCTATCCCATAAAACATGACATTTAGCTAATAAAATGTAAAAGTTTATTAGGAAGTTTAATTAATAAGTTAGACACCGGATAACTGTGGTAGGTACTGTAGTTAGCTTGGTTTCCATTCTCCAACAGTTGTTTCTAATCCCTTTGATTGGTCATCAATCGTTACTGGTCTTGTGCCATGTTACAAACATCTGGGAGCTCGGAACTCGGAAATTTCCGACTTCTGACTTCAGTGTGTTCAAAACAACTGGGAACTCGGAAGAAAAAGAGCTCAGACTGGTTGGATGAACGGTGATCCAACTCGGAATTCCAACTAGGGAACTCTGGCCTCTTTCTAGAGCTCCGACTGTCAGACATGAAAATCACTGACGTCATGATTTGTCCTCGTATTCTTCTGAGTTCCCAGTTGTTTTATACGCGGCATTCGAACTCAGGTGTTCACCAGAAACGGCTTCTGGTAAACTGTTGCCAAAGGTTTGCCACAGATTCACCACTAGTGCCAAATGTTTGCAAACTTCTGGCAACATTTTGTAGCACACTATTTAGTTTGCAGCAAATTTGCCACAAACCTGCAGGAAATTTGCAGCAACAAATTCATTTTTGTAAGGGTGGCCCCTACTACCATACCCCGTTCAAAGGCACTTACATATTTTGTCCTGCCCATTCACCCTCTGAATGGCACACACACAATCCATGTCTCCATTGTACATGTCCTTTGTAGCGCAGATGGTAGCGCATGGCGCTTATGGTGTCAGGGTTGTGGGTTCGATTCCCACGAGGGACCAGTATGAAGAAAGTATTAAAATATATGCACTCGATACTGTAAGTCGCTCTGGATAGGAGCATCTGCTAATTGGCTTAAAAGTAGATTTTTAACCTGTCTCCTCCCCTTCATCTACACTGATTGAAGTGGATTTAACAGGTGACATCAATAAGGGCTCCTGGATTCACCTGGTCAGTCTGCCATGGAAAGAGCAGGTGTTCCTAATGTTTTGTATATACAGTATAAGAAACATATACTACTAACAAAGTATGCTCTCCGGGAGCGCTATCCTGCTTCCCATGTGCCCGTGAAAGGCTCAACGAATTGTATGAGGGGTGGGAATGGGCAGATTTCTCAAATCCCTTCTCCGGCCGTTATATTGGACAGTTCAATGGTGAGAAATGTCTCAGTCCCTGGAGCAAAAACGTTGTGCTATCCAGGAGCACGAGTACAGGACATCAATAAGCTGCTCCCAAACATTTTAAACCAGCATCAGGAAATTGAGTCTATCATAGTTCATGTGGGATTCAATGACATTATGAAGGGCAGCTCAGAACAGCTGAAGATGGATTTTAAAGAACTGATTGGGTCACTACTTGACACCAACAAACGCCCCATAATATCTGGCCCTCTGCCCTCCCTAAATCGTGGCATTGAACGGTTCAGCAGACTTTTAGCCCTCCATAACTGGCTACGAGACTATTGCAGCTCTGTGGATGTAACATTTATTGACAATTTTGATACCTCCTGGAAACAAAGCTCATATTATAAGGAGGATGTGACCCACCCAAATAATTTGGGTTCCTGGATCCTTTCACAGCATTATAAGACTGCATTGACACAATGACTTATCAATGACCCAAGCCCAGCTCATTTAATCTCTACCATTGTGTTGCTGAGTTGTCATAATGCTTCAGCAAATGTACATTATCCCAGGGGCGTTGGAAGACACAATGTAAGTAACCTAATTTATGTCCCTCACTGCCCTGAATGCCTCTGCTGATCCGACAGCTATTGTATGCAGCAATCATGTGCCTATGAACCAGAGATATACTGTTAACACTTAGGTGGTGTGCCCTAGTAGGAAGTCCACCGGGTGCAGCTCACCCTGCACTAACATAAATAACCTGAGTATGTCTACCTCTGCTAAGCTTCCCAGTAAAGTAATAAAAACATGAATGAAAATGTATGCACTCACTAACTGTAAGTCGCTCTGGATAAGAGCGTCTGCTAAATGACTAAAAATGTAAAAAAATGTAAATGTAAAAACGAAGCATCGCAGAAAAGTGCTAAAAATAGCCCACGTTAACATATGTAGCTTAAGAAACAAGGTTCATGAAATCAATAATTTTCTAGTAACAGATGGCATTCATATTCTGACTATCTCTGAAACTCACTTAGATAATACATTTGATGATACAGTGGTAGTAATACATGGTTATAAGATCTACAGAAAATACAGAAATGCCAATGGTGGAGGTGTGGCTGTTTATATTCAGAACCACATTCCTGTAAAGCTTAGAGAGGATCTCAAGTTAAATACTGTTGAGGTAATATGGCTACAGGTTCACCTGCCTCACCTAAAGCCCATTCTGGTGGGAAGCTGCTATAGACCACCAAGTGCTAACAGTCAGTATCTGGAAAATGTGTGAAATGCTTGATAATGTATGTGATATCAATAGAGAGGTATACTTTCTGGGTGATATAAATATTGACTGGCTTTCATCAAGCTGCCCACTCAAGAGAAAGCTTCAAACTGTAACTAGTGCCTGCTGACTGGGATACGACTGATATTTACATTTTAGTCATTTAGCAGACGCTCTTATCCAGAGCGACTTACAGTTAGTGAGTGCATACATTTTCATACTGGCTCCCAGTGGGAATCGAACCCACAACCCGGGCGTTGCAAACGCCATGCTCTACCAACTGAGCTACACGGGACTACGTGGTTGTCTCGCCTGGCTATCTTAAGATGAATTCACAAGCTCTGGATGGGAGCGTATGCTGAATGACTACATTTTAATATAAATGTAGTGCTGTGTATTTATGTGTATTATGTATTTATGTGTATTATGTATTTATGTGTATTATGTATTTATGTGTATTATGTATTTTATTCGTTGCGTTGTTTCTTGTTTGGACCCCAGGAAGAGTAGCCTCGGCAGCAGCTAATTGGGGATCCTAATAAATACTACTAAATACTACCAAACAAATTTGGCAATTTCCGTCAATCTGTGAGGACAACGTCAGCAGGATTCCTATAGACGCGCTTGATCACTTGATTTAAGTGGAGATTATATGTATGACCAATAGAATGACACCTAAAGAGAAATCACCGCCTACCCCAACTGAGCGCAATTAGGCTGATATGCCATGCGGTACACCTGTCACCTGGCTGTGGACAGGTATAGACACGACGCTCACCATAGTGACACCTACTGGACTCAAGTGTGTGACCATTGGAAACAAGACAGACAAGAACACAGACAATAAGACAGGTGTTTTAAAAATGCTTCTTTAATGTAAATATGAATTTAAAGACATGCATATGCAACATTCTGTGTTTCACAAAACATTACTTGATTCAACTGCAAACAAAAACTCTCGAAGTAATATACAGTATATTTCATAAATACATTGAATTTGATACTGCTAAATATCCTAATTAAATCACACAGAGCAGTCTTCAACAGATGACAGACAATGATAAATTCAGAAATCACTTATTCCACATTTGCTACAGATTTCCCTTTCCTATTTTCTCAGTGACAATTTGGTTTATTGTGTTCACACTAGAGCCTAGAACGAAGGTGAAGGTACAGAATGATCAGAGGAAACATTATGTGGGATCATCTGATGGGATGTTGGCTTGTGCTGTCTGAGATGCATTCCTATCAACAGCTCCTGACAGCCTGATGCTACGATCATCACCATGAAGTTTCTATTACACCTGAATCAAGGCAAAAATATTGTCAAAACATTCCTTAACCTGAACTTTTGTTTCAAGTATGTTTCATAAACTAATCTATAATGTATTCATGATTATTCAGTACAATGCATGTTGTTGCACAACCTGGCCACAGGACGGCGCCGCTACACAGAGAATCACAGATTGTTTAGCAAAAGCTCCTTGTATGGCTGGGCCTGGCCACATGGGTTGGGCATATCATTTAACTCTTCAGATAACAGGCCATATTACACTCAAACACTCATCTTCTTATATTAGTGTGTTCCATTAAACAAATACAATATCTGAATGTTAAGATGCCCAGAGTTGATCCATTAGCAAGGTATAATAAATAGGGACATAAACAAAGCTAGCTACGTGATAAAAGGCTGGCATGGAAAAATATGCTAATAATGATTTCATGCTAATATTGGGCAGAGGTAGAGAGATGACGTCTCATAAAGTAGGGAGAGACACTGTCCTATAGCTACCTGCTGTGTGACATCTAACATATTAAAACAATGTCAGCATCTCTTCCTCTGGAGTGGGTGGAGAGGGAGAGAGACTGGGCCCTTGCAGAACTGGGTTGATAGGCTTCCTGAAGTCAAACCCTGGTCTAGGGTCAGCATGGGACGTTAATGGGTGAAGTAAGGGTTGGGTGGACTGCTAAACAAACGGGAAGTTGTTGTTGTCGTTATAGGATCTCGTCCTCTGACTCCTGCTCTCTCTCTCTGGGTTTCAGCAGTCCCATCTCCATTGGAGGGGTTCTCTTCAATCTGGATCGTACCACACTGCAGAGGGGATAGGGGGGTGAGGCAAGATGAACATACTGAAGGATTTACCAGATTACAAACTCAATTGAGAATCTCTTTATTGAAAGTTATTTTTAGTCCATAACTAGGCTTAAAAAAGGTCCTGAACAGTCATTCTGATTCCCATGTAAAATAGCCTTTTGAGTGACTAAAATATTATCCATAATATATTTGTGGGTTAAAAATGCTCAAAAGAACTTTCTCTCTCACTACTAGGAAGTTTGAAAAGACAGGCTGAGTGGGCAGGGAGCTTACTGTATATTCATTAGCTCGCATTGACTGACAGCTCTTTGAAACTTGGATGCAATGAGCAGTGTTTCCGTCAAATCATCGCAAGAAAATGTGGTGATACACAAAGCAACTGCTTTTATATATACACTGCTCAAAAACATAAAGGGAACACTAAAATAACACATCCTAGATCTGAATGAATGAAATAATCTTATTAAATACTTTTTTCTTTACATAGTTGAATGTGCTGACAACACAATCACACAAAAATGATCAATGGAAATCAAATGTATCAACCCATGGAGGTCTGGATTTGGAGTCACCCTCAAAATTAAAGTGGAAAACCACACTACAGGCTGATCAAACTTTGATGTAATGTCCTTAAAACAATTCAAAATGAGGCTCAGTAGTGTGTGTGGCCTCCACGTGCCTGTATGACCTCCCTACAACGCCTGGGCATGCTCCTGATGAGGTGGTGGATGGTCTCCTGAGAGATCTCCTCCCAGACCTGGACTAAAGCATCCGCCAACTCCTGGACAGTCTGTGGTGCAACATGGCGTTGGTGGATGGAGCGAGACATGATGTCCCAGATGTGCTCAATTGGATTCAGGTCTGGGGAACGGGCGGGCCAGTCCATAGCATCAATGCCTTCCTCTTGCAGGAACTGCTGACACACTCCAGCCACATGAGGTCTAGCATTGTCTTGCATTAGGAGGAACCCAGGGCCAAACGCACCAGCATATGGTCTCACAAGGGGTCTGAGGATCTCATCTTGGTACCTAATGGCAGTCAGGCTACCTCTGGCGAGCACATGGAGGGCTGTGCGGCCCCCCAAAGAAATGCCACCCCACACCATGACTGACCCACCGCCAAATCGGTTATGCTGGAGGATGTTGCAGGCAGCAGAACGTTCTCCACGGCGTCTCCAGACTCTGTCACGTCTGTCACGTGCTCAGTGTGAACCTGCTTTCATCTGTGAAGGGCACAAGGCGCCAGTGGCGAATTTGCCAATCTTGGTGTTCTCTGGCAAATGCCAAACGTGCTGCACGGTGTTGGGCTGTAAGCACAACCCCCACCTGTGGACGTCGGGCCCTCATACCACCCTCATGGAGTCTGTTTCTGACTGTTTGAGCAGACACATGCACATTTGTGGCCTATGGAGGTCATTTTGCAGGGCTCTGGCAGTGCTCCTCCTGCTCCTCCTTGCACAAAGGCGGAGGTAGCAGTCCTGCTGCTGGGTTGTTGCCCTCCTACGGCCTCCTCCACGTCTCCTGATGTACTGGCCTGTCTCCTGGTAGCGCCTCCATGCTCTGGACACTACGCTGACAGACACAGCAAACCTTCTTGCCACAGCTCACATTGATGTGCCATCCTGGATGAGCTGCACTACCTGAGCCACTTGTGTGGGTAGTAGACTCCGTTCATGCTACCACTAGAGTGAAAGCACCGCCAGCATTCAAAAGTGACCAAAACATCAGCCAGGAAGCAGAGGAACTGAGAAGTGGTCTGTGGTCACCACCTGCAAAACCAGTCCTTTATTGGGGGTGTCTTGCTAATTGCCTATAATTTCCACCTGTTGTCTATTCCATTTGCACAACAGCATGTGAAATTTATTGTCAATCAGTGTTGCTTCCTAAGTGGACAGTTTGATTTCACAGAAGTGTGATTGACTTGGAGTTACATTGTGTTGTTTAAGTGTTCCCTTTATTTTTTTGAGCAGTGTATATATACACACCTACTCATTCAAGGCTTTTTCTTTACTTGTACTATTTTCTACATTGTAGAATAATAGTGAAGAATAACACATATGGAATCATGTAGTAACCAAAAAAGTTTTAAACAAATCAAAATATAATTTATATTTGAGATTCTTCAAAGTAGCCACCCTTTGCCTTGATGACAGCTTTGCACACTCTTGGCATTCTCTCAACCAGCTTCATGAGGTAGTCACCTGGAATGCATTTCAATTAGCAGGTGTGCCTTAAGTTCATTAGAGTTACCAGCCTCGGAAATTGCAGCCCAAATAAATGCTTCACAGAGTTCAAGTAACAGACATCTCAACATCAACTGTTCAGAGGAGACTGAGTGAATCAGGCCTTCATGGTCAAATTGCTGCAAAGAAACCACTACTTAAGGACACCAATAAGAAGAAGAGACTTGCTTGGGCCAAGAAACACGAGCAATGGACATTAGACCGGTGGAAATCTGTCCTTTGGTCTGATGAGTCCATATTTGAGATTTTTGGTTCCAACCGCCGTGTCTTTGTGAGACGCAAAGTAGGTGAACGGATGATCTCCGCATGTGTGGTTCCCACTGTGAAGCATGGAGGAGGAGGTGTGATGGTGTGGGGGTGCTTTGCTATTGACACTGTCAGTTATTTATTTAGAATTTAAGGCACACTTAACCAGCATGGCTACCACAGCATTCTGCAGCGATACGCCATCCCATCTGGTTTGCGCTTATTGGGACTATCATTTGTTTTTCAACAGGACAATGACCCAACAAACCTCCAGTCTGTGTAAGGGCTATTTGACCAAGAAGGAGAGTGATGGAGTGCTGCATCATATGACCTGGCCTCCACAATCCTCTGACCTCAACCCAATTGAGATGGTTTGGGATGAGTTGGACCGCAGAGTGAAGGAAAAGCAGCCAACAAGTTCTCAGCATATGTGGGAACTCCTTCAAGACTGTTGTAAAAGCATTCCAGGTGAAGCTGGTTGAGAGAATGCCAAGAGTGTGCAAAGCTGTCATCAAAGCAAAGGGTGGATACTTTGAATAATCTAAAATGTAACATATATTTTGACTTGTTTAACACTGTTTTGGTTACTACATGATTCCATATGTGTTATTTCATAGTTTTGATGTCTTCACTATTATTCTACAATGTAGAAAATAGTAAAAATAAAGAAAAACCCTTGAATGAGGAGGTGTGTCCAAACCTTTGACTGGTACTGTATATTATTTCTATACATCCCCCATGTCTCTTGTGATGCGGTTCACAGCAGCACGGACAGATGTGTTGACATGACAACTGCGTAAGAGTTTTCCTCCCTTTTGTCCATGCTGGCTGAAGACCTAGCTAGCCAGTAACTAGCTAACACCAGACATAGATGAAGACCTAGCTAGCCAGTAACTAGCTAACACCAGACATAGATGAAGACCTAGCTAGCCAGTAACTAGCTAACACCAGACAGATGAAGACCTAGCTAGCCAGTAACTAGCTAACACCAGACATAGATGAAGACCTAGCTAGCCAGTAACTAGCTAACACCAGACAGATGAAGACCTAGCTAGCCAGTAACTAGCTAACACCAGACATAGATGAAGACCTAGCTAGCCAGTAACTAGCTAACACCAGACACAGATGAAGACCTAGCTAGCCAGCAACTAGCTAACACCAGACCCAGATGAAGACCTAGCTAGCCAGTAACTAGCTAACACCAGACAGATGAAGACCTAGCTACCCACTAACTAGCTAACACCAGACATCTCTGTAGCTCAGCTGGTAGAGCACGGCACTTGTAACGCCAAGGTAGTGGGTTCGATCCCTGGGACCACCCATACACAAAAAAACAAAAAAAAATATGCACGCATGACTGTAAGTCGCTTTGGATAAAAGCGTCTGCTAAATGGATTATTATTACATAGATGAAAGGGGAAACATATACAGTGGGGAGAACAAGTATTTGATACACTGCCAATTTTGCAGGTTTTCCTACTTACAAAGCATGTAGAGGTCTGTAATTGTTATCATAGGTACACTTCAACTGTGAGAGACGGAATCTAAAACAAAAATCCAGAAAATCACATTGTATGATTTTTAAGTAATTAATTTGCATTTTATTGCGTGACATAAGTATTTGATCACCTACCAACCAGCAAGAATTCCGGCTCTCACAGACCTGTTAGTTTTTCTTTAAGAAGCCCTCCTGTTCTCCACTCATTACCTGTATTAACTACACCTGTTTGAACTCATTACCTGTATAAAAGACACCTGTCCACACACTCAATCAAACAGACTCCAACCTCTCCACAATGGCCAAGACCAGAGAGCTGTGTAAGGACATCAGGGATAAAATTGTAGATCTGCACAAGGCTGGGATGGGCTACAGGACAATAGGCAAGCAGCTTGGTGAGAAGGCAACAACTGTTGGCGCAATTATTAGAAAATGGAAGAAGTTCAAGATGACGGTCAATCACCCTGGGTCTGGGGCTCCATGCAAGATCTCACCTCGTGGGGCATCAATGATCATGAGGAAGTTGAGGGATCAGCCCAGAACTACACGGCAGTACCTGGTCAATGACCTGAAGAGAGCTGGGACCACAGTCTCAAAGAAAACCATTAGTGACACACTACGCCGTCATGGATTAAAATCCTGCAGCGCACGCAAGGTCCCCCTGCTCAAGCCAGCGCATGTCCAGGCTCGTCTGAAGTTTGCCAATGACCATCTGGATGATCCAGAGGAGGAATGGGAGAAGGTCATGTGGTCTGATGAGACAAAAATAGATATTTTTGGTCTAAACTCCAGGTGGAAACATCATTCTTTGGGGATGCTTTTCTGCAAAGGGGACATGACGACTGCACCGTATTGAGGGGAGGATGGATGGGGCCATGTATCGCAAGATCTTGGCCAACAACCTCCTTCCCTCAGTAAGAGCATTGAAGATGGGTTGTGGCTGGGTCTTCCAGCATGACAACCCGAAGCCAGAGCAACTAAGGAGTGGCTCCGTAAGAAGCATCTCAAGGTCTTGGAGTGGCCTAGCCAGTCTCCAGACCTGAACCCAATAGAAAATCTTTGGAGGGAGCTGAAAGTCCGTATTGCCCAGCAACAGCCCCGAAACCTGAAGGATCTGGAGAAGGTCTGTATGGAGGAGTGGGCCAAAATCCCTGCTGCAGTGTGTGCAAACCTGGTCAAGACCTACAGGAAACGTATGATCTCTGTAATTGCAAACAAAGGTTTCTGTACCAAATATTAAGTTCTGCTTTTCTGATGTATCAAATACTAATGTCATGCAATAAAATACTTAAAAATCATACATTTTAGTAGACGCTCTTATCCAGAGCGACTTACAGTTAGTGAGTGCATACATTTTTTTTCATACTGGCCCCCCGTGGGAATCGAACCCACAACCCTTGCATTGCAAACGCCATGCTCTACCAACTGAGCTACATCCCTGCTGGCCATTCCCTACCCAACGCTGGGCCAATTGTGCGCCACCCCATGGGTCTCCCGGTAACGGCCAGCTACGACAGAGCCTGGATTCGAACCAGGATCTCTAGTGGCACAGCTTGCACTGCGATGCAGTGCCTTAGACCACTGCGCCACTCGGGAGACAATGTGATTTTCTGGATTAAAGGGTCAACTTTTAATTATATTTGCTGACACCCTACAGTCAGATTTTGGCACCAGTAGAGTAGATATCTAGCTATATAAACCACACCTCTCTGCAAACACGCCTTCTCCGATGTTGGTTACAAGGCGGTACTTCTTTAAATTAGGTAAGAGAATATCATGTTACCATTGGTGTATTAAAATGAGTTAGGGTGATGTCACCCTATCCCCTTAATAATCCTGCCTCCTGAATCCAAGTGTTGGACATGGGATCAAACTTGATCAATGTAGAAGCAACAGTCATTTTCATACTCTGATCTGGTTTAATCCAAATATCATCAAATGTAATGAAAAACATGGTTTTGACTGTTCATGACCTTTAACCTGTGTCTGGGAAACCGCCCCCAAATCAACTAGACTCTGGTGATGATGAAGGAATGGAATGCTGATGTAATTATATCATTGTGACTGTAAATATGTAGGAGGTGTTAATCCATTAAACTGCAGGGAAAATGTCTCACTGGCTGATGGTGCAGCACAGCACCAATAGTGAGCTAGGTGCCGGCATGAACATGCTAAATTAACCAATAAGAACACAGGACATGTTACATTAACCAATAAGAACACAGGACATGTTACATTAACCAATAAGAACACAGGACAGAAGTGGAAGGGTGTCTCACCAACTGATGGTGCAGTACAGCGCCGCCACCATCAGCAGGCTGAAGACCAGATGCCAGCAGTAACACATCGTGATAAACATCATGTTGTTATGGTCCTTCTGGTCCCACTCTGCACCGCTGGGGGAGTACAGGACAAAACCAATCTGGAGGGAGGCAGAGATAAGAGAGGGTTAGAGGATGGAGACTGTTCCCCAGGATTTATTGTACTGTAATAGTCTCAACTAGTTGGATACAAGCCCCTGCTATAGACGATGACTGAAAAATCAGCCTCGAAAGTATGTATATGTTGGAGGTAATGCGTTGAGAGTACTCAGTACTACTTTTTTGTGGTAATTGTGGTTGTTTTTCAATTTATGTAATCAGTTACTGAGTTACTTTTTCAAATAAGCAAGTCATTATATTTACAATATTATTTCCCTTTTTCTTTGTTGGTGCAAATAAAAAATGTTAATCTCCCTCTCTACATTCACCGCGGTTCGCGCTCTTCCGGTTTCTGCACGAACAAGTATTATTTTCCTGGAGGTACAGTGGGGCAAAACAATATTTAGTCAGCCACCAAGTGTGCAAGTTCTCCCACTTAAAAAGATGAGAGAGGCCTGTAATTTTCATCATAGGTACACGTCAACTATGACAGACAAAATGAGGAAAAAAAATCCAGAAAATCACATTGTAGGATTTTTAATGAATTTATTTGCAAATTATGGTGGAAAATAAGTATTTGGTCAATAACTAAAGTTTCTCAATACTTTGTTATATACCCTTTGTTGGCAATGACACAGGTCAAACGTCTTCACAAGGTTTTCACACACTGTTGCTGGTATTTTGGCCCATTCCTCCATGCAGATCTCCTCTAGAGCAGTGATGTTTTGGGGCTGTCGCTGGGCAACACGGACTTTCAACTCCCTCCAAAGATTTTCTATGGGGTTGAGATCTGGAGACTGGCTAGGCCACTCCAGGACCTTGAAATGCTTCTTACGAAGCCACTCCTTCGTTGCCGGGTGGTGTGTTTGGGATCATTGTCATGCTGAAAGACCCAGCCACATTTCATCTTCAATGCCCTTGCTGATGGAAGGAGGTTTTCACTCAAAATCTCACGATACATGGCCCCATTCATTCTTTCCTTTACACGGACCAGTCGTCCTGGTCCCTTTGCAGAAAAACAGCCCCAAAGCATGATGTTTCCACCCCCATGCTTCACAGTAGGTATGGTGTTCTTTGGATGCAACTCAGCATTCTTTGTCCTCCAAACACGACGAGTTGAGTTTTTACCAAAAAGTTCTATTTTGGTTTCATCTGACCATATGACATTCTCCCAATCCTCTTCTGGATCATCCAAATGCACTCTAGCAAACTTCAGATGGGCCTGGACATGTACTGGCTTAAGCAGGGGGACACATCTGGCACTGCAGGATTTGAGTCCCTGGCGGCGTAGTGTGTTACTGATGGTAGGCTTTGTTACTTTGGTCCCAGCTCTCTGCAGGTCATTCACTAGGTCCCCCCGTGTGGTTCTGGGATTTTTGCTCACCGTTCTTGTGATCATTTTGACCCCACGGGGTGAGATCTTGCGTGGAGCCCCAGATCGAGGGAGATTATCAGTGGTCTTGTATGTCTTCCATTTCCTAATAATTGCTCCCACACTTGATTTCTTTAAACCAAGCTGCTTACCTATTGCAGATTCAGTCTTCCCAGCCTGGTGCAGGTCTACAATTTTGTTTCTGGTGTCCTTTGACAGCTCTTTGGTCTTGGCCATAGTGGAGTTTGGAGTGTGACTGTTTGAGGTTGTGGACAGGTGTCTTTTATACTGATAACAAGTTCAAACAGGTGCCATTAATACAGGTAGCGAGTGGAGGACAGAGGAGCCTCTTAAAGAAGAAGTTACAGGTCTGTGAGAGCCAGAAATCTTGCTTGTTTGTAGGTGACCAAATACTTATTTTCCACCATAATTTGCAAATAAATAAATTAAAAATCCTACAATGTGATTTTCTGGATTTTTTTCTTCTCAATTTGTCTGTCATAGTTGACGTGTACCTGTGATGAAAATTACAGGCCTCTCTCATCTTTTTAAGTGGGAGAACTTGCACAATTGGTGGCTGACTAAATACTTTTTTCCCCCACTGTATATGCCCTTAGATTGCAATATCTACTAAGCTAACATATGGAATTGTTTTAAGATGGTCATAAAATGTATCATTTAGCCAGTTGATTTTAAATTTTTTGATTTGATGAAACATTGAATTTGGCCTTTAATGCAATAGCCCACAGAAACCAGTTGAATTTGGCCTTTAATGCTATAGTCCACAGAAACCCATTGAATTTGGCCTTTAATGCTATAGCCCACAGAAACCCATTGAATTTGGCCTTAAATGCTATAGCCCACAGACACCCGTTGAATTTGGCCTTTAATTCTATAGCCCACAGAAACCCGTTGAATTTGGCCTTCACTGCTATAGTTTTTTTTTTTATATTGGATAAAAGTACATTTACATTTTAGTCATGTAGTCTTATCCAGAGTGACTTACAGCAGCAATTAGGGTTAAGTGCCTTGCTCAAAGGAACATCAACTGATTGGAACCAGCAACTTTTCGGCTACTGGCCCAAAGCTCTTGAACGCTAGGCAACCTGCCAGCCCCGTACACACTCAGAGCTTCAAAATGACCGTTGGAGGAAACATGGGAAAGCGCAGTGGTCTAAGGCACTGCATCGCAGTGCTAGCTGTGTCACTAGAGATCCTGGTTCGAATCCAGGCTCTGTCGTAGCCGGCCGCGACCGGGAGACCCATGGGGTGGCGCACAATTGGCCCAGCGTTGTCCAGGGTAGGGGAGGGAATAGCCGGCAGGGATGTAGCTCAGTTGGTAGAGCATGGCGTTTGCAACACCAGGGTTGTGGGTTCGATTCCCACGGGGGGTATAAAAAATAATGTATGCACTAACTGTAAGTCGCTCTGGATAAGAGCGTCTGCTAAATGACTAAAATGTAAATGTAATGCTGCTTTAAAAGGTGACACAGAATCCCATTAAGGAGAAAAAGACAATGAAACATCTGCTGTGATTTTCAAACTTGCTCTGCATGAAACATTGGGAAAGATATTTAGAAAAGGAATACTTTAACCAAATTGCCAAAATGGATTCTCTGAACATTATCTCACCAGGTTCCCCCATTAGGCAAACAATGCCTATTGTTTTATATGAAAGAGAAACTTTCACATTGACCAGCTACAGCCTTAGCCCCACCCATTTAGCATGGTTCACACCCTCTAAAGCCTTAGCCCCACCCATTTAGCATGGTTCACACCCTCTAAAGCCTTAACCCCACCCATTTAGCATGGTTCACACCCTCTAAAGCCTTAGCCCCACCCATTTAGCATGGTTCACACCCTCTAAAGCCTTAGCCCCACCCATTTAGCATGGTTCACACCCTCTAAAGCCCCACCCATTTAGCATGGTTCACACCCTCTAAAGCCCCACCCATTTAGCATGGTTCACACCCTCTAAAGCCCCACCCATTTAGCATGGTTCACACCCTGTAAAGCCCTAGCCCCACTCATTTAGCATGGTTCACACCCTCTAAAGCCCCACCCATTTAGCATGGTTCACACCCTCTAAAGCCCCACTCATTTAGCATGGTTCACACCCTCTAAAGCCCCACCCATTTAGCATGGTTCACACCCTGTAAAGCCCCACCCATTTAGCATGGTTCACACCATGTAAAGCCCTAGACCCACCCATTCAGCATGGTTCACACCCTCTAAAGCCCCACTCATTTAGCATGGTTCACACCCTCTAAAGCCCCACCCATTTAGCATGGTTCACACCCTCTAAAGCCCCACCCATTTAGCATGGTTCACACCCTCTAAAGCCTTAACCCCACCCATTTAGCATGGTTCACACCCTCTAAAGCCCTAGCCCCACCCATTTAGCATGGTTCACACCCTCTAAAGCCCTAGCCCCACCCATTTAGCATGGTTCACACCCTCTAAAGCCCCACCCATTTAGCATGGTTCACACCCTCTAAAGCCCCACCCATTCAGCATGGTTCACACCCTCTAAAGCCCCACCCATTTAGCATGGTTCACACCCTCTAAAGCCCCACCCATTCAGCATGGTTCACACCCTCTAAAGCCCCACCCATTTAGCATGGTTCACACCCTCTAAAGCCCCACCCATTTAGCATGGTTCACACCCTCTAAAGCCTTAGCCCCACCCATTTAGCATGGTTCACACCCTCTAAAGCCTTAGCCCCACCCATTTAGCATGGTTTACACCCTCTAAAGCCCTAGCCCCACCCATTTAGCATGGTTTACACCCTCTAAAGCCCTAGCCCCACCCATTTAGCATGGTTCACACCCTCTAAAGCCCTAGCCCCACCCATTTAGCATGGTTCACACCCTCTAAAGCCTTAACCCCACCCATTTAGCATGGTTCACACCCTCTAAAGCCTTAACCCCACCCATTTAGCATGGTTCACACCCTCTAAAGCCTTAGCCACACCCATTTAGCATTGGTCACACCCTGTAAAGCCCCACCCATTTAGCATGGTTCACACCCTCTAAAGCCCCACCCATTTAGCATGGTTCACACCCTCTAAAGCCCCACCCATTTAGCATGGTTCACACCCTCTAAAGCCCTAGCCCCACCCATTTAGCATGGTTCACACCCTCTAAAGCCCCACCCATTTAGCATGGTTCACACCCTCTAAAGCCCCACCCATTTAGCATGGTTCACACCCTCTAAAGCCCTAGCCCCACCCATTTAGCATGGTTCACACCCTCTAAAGCCCTAGACCCATCCATCTCTTAAAGAATTCACCTGTGAACACGTGACTGTGGCCATGTGCTAAAGCAGTGAGGTAGTGCTTAAAAAACAAATACAATATTTCAAGATTAAACTACTTTATTAATTTCAAGTGCTAAAGGTAGTAGCCTACATTTAGGAAAAACTTCAAACACATAAAGGCTTAGGTAAAAACACTATCTAGACCTAGGCCTGTGTCATAAGATCCTTTGAGTGACTTTGGTTCAGGTCATGTTATGATATGAACAAAGGAATATAGCCTGAGAGCATATTTCTGTCCTGCCCTTTGGAGAAGGACATGTAATGTCCATGGCCTTTTTATTACAAAAGTCCTGATCTTCTCAAAAATATATGTTTGCCAGGTTGTGTCTTGCACATCTCTAGGAGGAAGGAGGTCAGTATTGCACAGCAGCTGAAACCTGGTTCCATCTGAGTGAAAGCTCCTTGGCCACAACAACACCAGGCTCCAGACCATTCAAGCTGTAAAGGAGGAAAGCAGACTAAAATAGACAAGACATTATAACCTGCATACCAGCAATAACATTCATTGACCCCCCAAGTCCAAGCAATAAGCTCAAAGTACAAAGACAAAACACCTGAAGTGTTACTTGTTCACTCTCATTAATCTCCTTGTACTGGCGGTGGAGAGCAGGTTTATGCTGAAAGACAAATTCCAGAAAAACTGGTTAAAACATGAATTAATTAATGTCCTATAGCTTGTTATTGCCTGTTGACTGCTACAGCTATACTCCCTGTTCACCCATGACTGCGTGGCCAAGCACGCCTCCAACTCAATCATCAAGTCTGTAGACGACAGTAGGCTTGATTACCAACAATGACGAGACCGCCTACAGGGAGGAGGTGAGGGCCCTGGCAGTGTGGTGCCAGGAAAATAACCTCTCACTCAACGTCAACAAAACGAAGGAGATGATCGTGGACTTCAGGAAACAGCGGAGGGAGCACGCCCCTTTCCATATCGATGGGACCGCAGTGGAGAAGGTGAAAAGCTTGAAGTTCTTTGGCGTACACATCACTGACAATCTGAAATGGTCCACCCACACAGACAGTGTGGTGAAGAAGGCGCAACAGAGCCTCTTCAACCTCAGGAGGCAGAAGAAATTTGGCTTGGCACCTAAAACCCTCACAAACTTTTACAGATGCACAATTGAGAGCATCCTGTCGGGCTGTATCACCACCTGGTACGGCAACTGCACCGCCCGCAACCGCAGGGCTCTCCAGAGGGTAGTGCGGTCTGCCGAACGCATTATCGGGGGCACACGGCCTGCCCTCCAGGACACCTACAGCACCCGATGTCACAGGAAGGCCAAAAAGATCATCAAGGACATCAGCCACCCGAGCCACGAACTGTTCACCCCGCTATCATCCAGAAGGCGTGGTCAGTACAGGTGCATCAAAGCTGGGACCGAGAGACTGAAAAACAGCATCTATCTCAAGGCCATCAGACTGTTAAATAGCCATCACTAGCCGGCAACCACCCGGTTACTCAACCCTGCACCTTAGAGGCTGCTGCCCTATGTACATAGACATGGAATCACTGGTCACTTTAATAATGGAACACTGGTCACATACACGTTTACATACTGCTTTACTCATTTCATATGTACAGTGCCTTCGGAAAGTATTCAGACCGCTTGACTTTTTCCACATTTTGTTACGCTACAGCCTTATTCTAAAATGGATTACATTGTTTTTTCCCCCTCATCAATCTACACACAATACCCCATAATGACAAAGCAAAAACAGGTCTTTATAAATTTTTGCTAATTTATTACAAATAAACAACATAAATATTACATTTACATAAGTATTCAGACCCTTTACTGAGTACTTTGTTGAAGCACCTTTGGCAGCATTTACAGCCTCATGTCTTCTTGGGTATGACGCTACAAGCTTGGCACACCTGTATTTGGGGAGTTTCTCCCATTCTTCTCTGCAGATCCTCTCAAGCTCTGTCAGGTTGGATGGGGAGCGTTGCTCCACAGCTATTTCCAGGTCTCTCCAGAGATGTTCGATCAGGTTTAACATTTACATTTTACATTTTAGTCATTTAGCAGACGCTCTTATCCAGAGCGACTTACAGGAGCAATTAGGGTTAAGTGCCTTGCTCAAGGGCACATCGACAGATTTTTCACCTAGTCGGCTCGGGGATTAGAACCAGCGACCTTTCGGTTACTGGCACAACGCTCTTACCCACTAAGCTACCTGCCGCCCCTTAGTCCGGTCTCTGGCTGAGCCACTCAAGGACATTCAGAGACTTGTCCCGAAGCCACTCCTGCATTGTCTTGGCTGTGTGCTTACGGTTGTTGTCCTGTTGGAAGGTGAACCTTCACCCCCAGTCAGAGGTCCTGAGCGCTCTGGAGCCGGTTTTCATCAAGGATCTCTCTGTACTTTGCTCCATTCATCTTTGCCTCGATCCTGACTAGTCTCCCAGTCCCTGCCGCTGAAAAACATCCCCACAGCCTGATTCTGACACCACCATGCTTCAGCGTAGGGATGGTGCCAGGTTTCCTCTAGATGTGATGCTTGGCGTTCAGGCCAGAGAGTTCAATCTTGGTTTCATCAGACCAGAGAATCTTCTTTCTCATGGCCTCAGAGTCTTTAGGTGCCTTTTGGCAAACACCAAGCAGGCTGTCATGTGCCTTTTACTGAGGAGTGGCTTCCGTCTGACCACTCTACCATAAAGGCCTGATTTGTGGAGTGCTGCAGAGATGGTTGTCCTAGAAGGTACTCCCATCTCCACAGAGGAACTCTGGATGTCTGTCAGAGTGACCATCGGGTTCTTGGTCACTTCCCTGACCAAGGCCCTTCTCCCCCGATTGCTCAGTTTGGCCGGGCGGCCAGCTCTAGGAAGAGTCTTGGTGGTTCCAAACGTCTTCCATTTAAGAATGATGGATGCCAGTGTGTTCTTGGGGACCTTCAATGCTGCAGACATTTTTTGGTACCCTTTCCCAGATCTGTGTCTCGACACAATCCTGTCTCGGCGCTCTACGGACAATTCCTTCGACCTCATGGCTTGGTTTTTGCTCTGACATGCACTGTCAACTGTGGGACCTTATATAGACATGTGTGTGCCTTTCCAAATCATGTCCAATCAATTCAATTTACCACAGGTGGACTCCAATCAAGTTGTAGAAACATCTCAAGGATGATCAATGGAAACAAGATGAACCTGAGCTCAATTTCGACTCTCATAGCAAAATGTATACATTTGCAAAAATTTATAAATACCTGTTTTCACTTTGACATTATAGGGTATTGTGTGTAGATTTTTATTTATTTAATCCATTTTAGAATAAGGCTGTAACGTAACAAAATGTGGAAAAAGTCTAGGGGTCTCAATACTTTCCGAAGGCACTGTATATACTATATTCTAGTCAATGCCATCCTATTCAAGTATTGCTGTATATATACACTATTCTATCCTATGTATTTTACAGATATACGATATATTCTATACACATACCGTCCATAATGTCTATACATCCCATTACACACAGATATATATATTTATACTCCGGACTCCGACATTGCTCGTCCTAATATTTATATATTTCTTAATTCCATTATTTTACTTTTAGATCTGTGTGTATTGTTGGGAATTGTTAGATACTACTAGGAACATAAGCATTTCGCTACACCCGCAATAACATCTGCTAAATATGTGTTGCGACCAATACATTTTTATTTGAATTTGATTTGAAATGCCCTGTACACACTCAACCTGCTTCCAGCCAAACAATGGCAATGCAAGATAACTAGCTAGATTTAGCAAACATTTAACGTCATAATTACCAGCTGGCTAAATTAGATGTAAATGGCATCATATAGCTAGCCAGCTAGTTGAACAGCTGGCTAAATTAGATGTAAATGGCATCATATAGCTAGCCAGCTAGTTGAACAGCTGGCTAAATTAGATGTAAATGGCATCATCTAGCTAGCCAGCTAGTTGAACAGCTGGCTAAATTAGATGTAAATTGCATCATATAGCTAGCCAGCTAGTTGAACAGCTGGCTAAATTAGATGTAAATGGCATCATATAGCTAGCCAGCTAGTTGAAAAGCTTGTTGCTACCTGGATAGCTACTAAACTAGTAGCTGCTAGGGGTAAGTTATAACCTACATTTGGGTTTTGTTTCTACATACTGGTAGCCAGAGTCGTTCAAGGGAATTCGGGACATGGGTGACTAGTTAACGTTAGCTTGGCTCTCTCTGTGTGTTCGTGCCGTGGGAGGACGGGTTTCTTCGTTGGCAGAAAGCAATGGCTAGCTAGTATGCTAACTATTCTAGCTAACTAACTGGCTGAATAAGTTGACGACGGACTCGCTCAAGCTGTCGGGACTAACCCACAACGTTAGTTACGGACACGAATGATCTGCTTGGCGTGTTGACACACTGGTGGTTTGTTGTGGCCGAGTATTGGCGCTAAACCGTGTTGTTGGAGGCCGGCATGCTAGCTGGCTGTGGCGTCATATGACTAGGTGCCCTGGACGGTTTTCACGGAAGAATACTGTACCAAGTTAGCTAGCTGAATAAACTAAGTTAGTATATTCCTAGAAAACATTGAACCGCTGTAGTTTACAACAATTATAGTTTCTGAGGTGGAAGTTGGGAGAGTTATATTTGGGTGTTTCAGTGAAACGTAAGTGAGGGAGGTCCTGCTCTCTCGCTTTCCCAGATGTTTAGTTCATTTCATTCCGATCTCCTTTGCATTATTGTAGCCATTTTCTGTAGCCTGTCAACTATGCCTCTGTCTATCCCTGTTCTCTCCTTTCTGCACAGGCCATACAAACGCTTCACACCACGTGGCTGCTGCCTCTCTAACCTGGTGGTCCCTGCGCGCACAACCGACGTGGAGTTCCAGGTCTCCGGCAGCCTCTGGAACTGCCGTTCTGCAGCCAACAAGGCAGAGATCATCTCAGCCTATGCTACCCTCCAGTCCCTCGACTTCTTGGCGCTGACGGAAACATGGATTACCACAGAAAACACTGCTACTCCTATTGCTCTTTCCTCGTCTGATCATGTGTTCTCGCATACCCCGAGAGCATCTGGTCAGCGCGGCGGTGGCACAGGAATCCTCATCTCTCCCAAGTGGACATTCTCTCTTTTTCGCCTGACCCATCTGTCTATCTCCTCATTTGAATTCCATGCTGTCACAGTCACTAGCCCATTCAAGCTTAATCAATCAATCAATCAATCAATTTTATTTTATATAGCCCTTCGTACATCAGCTAATATCTCGAAGTGCTGTACAGAAACCCAGCCTAAAACCCCAAACAGCTAGTAATGCAGGTGTAGAAGCACGGTGGCTAGGAAAAACTCCCTAGAAAGGCCAAAACCTAGGAAGAAACCTAGAGAGGAACCAGGCTATGAGGGGTGGCCAGTCCTCTTCTGGCTGTGCCGGGTGGAGGTTATAACAGAACCATGCCAAGATGTTCAAAAATGTTCATAAGTGACAAGCATGGTCAAATAATAATCAGGAATAAATCTCAGTTGGCTTTTCATAGCCGATCATTAAGAGTTGAAAACAGCAGGTCTGGGACAGGTAGGGGTTCCATAACCGCAGGCAGAACAGTTGAAACTGGAATAGCAGCAAGGCCAGGCGGACTGGGGACAGCAAGGAGTCACCACGGCCGGTAGTCCCGACGTATGATCCTAGGGCTCAGGTCTCTCAGTTGGCTTTTCATAGCCGATCATTAAGAGTTGAAAACAGCAGGTCTGGGACAGGTAGGGGTTTCGTAACCGCAGGCAGAACAGTTGAAACTGGAATAGCAGCAAGGCCAGGCGGACTGGGGACAGCAAGGTGTCAGCATGCCCGGTAGTCCTGACGTATGGTCCTAGGGCTCAGGTTCTCAGAGAGAAAGAGAGAACGAGAGAATTAGAGAGAGCATACTTAAATTCACACAGGACACTGGATAAGACAGGAGAAGTACTCCAGGTATAACCAACTAACCCCAGCCCCCCGACACATAAACTACTGCAGCATAAATACTGGAGGCTGAGACAGGAGCGGTCCGGAGACACTGTGGCCCCATCCGAAGAAACCCCCGGACAGGGCCAAACAGGAAGGATATAACCCCACCCACTCTGCCAAAGCACAGCCCCCGCACCACTAGAGGGATATCCTCAACCACCAACTTACAATCCTGAGACAAGGCCGAGTATAGCCCACAGAGGTCTCCACCACAGCACAAACCAAGGGGGGGCGCCAACCCAGACAGGAAGATCACGTCAGTAACTCAACCCACTCAAGTGACGCACCCCTCCTAGGGACGGCATGAAAGAGCACCAGCAAGCCAGTGACTCAGCCCCTGTAACAGGGTTAGAGGCAGAGAACCCCAGTGGAGAGAGGGGAACCGGCCTGGCAGAGACAGCAAGGGCTGTTCGTTGCTCCAGAGCCTTTCCATTCACCTTCACACTCCTGGGCCAGACTACACTCAATCATATGACCTACTGAAGAGATAAGTCTTCAGTAAAGACTTAAAGGTTGAGACCGAGTCTGCGTCTCTCACATGGGTAGGCAGACTGTTCCATAAAAATGGAGATCTATAGGAGAAAGCCCTGCCTCCCGCTGTTTGCTTAGAAATTCTAGGGACAATTAGGAGGCCTGCGTCTTGTGACCGTAGCGTACGTATTGGTATGTACGGCAGGACCAACTCGGAAAGATAGGTAGGAGCAAGCCCATGTAACGCTTTATAGGTTAACAGTAAAACCTTGAAATCAGCCCTTGCCTTAACAGGAAGCCAGTGTAGGGAAGCTAGCACTGGAGTAATATGATCAAATTTCTTGGTTCTAGTCAGGATTCTAGCAGCCGTATTTAGCACTAACTGAAGTTTATTTAGTGCTTTATCCGGGTAGCCGGAAAGTAGAGCATTGCAGTAGTCTAACCTAGAAGTAACAAATGCATGGATTAATTTTTCTGCATCATTTTTGGACAGAAAATTTCTGATTTTTGCAATGTTACGTAGATGGAAAAAAGCTGTCCTTGAAACAGTCTTGATATGTTCGTCAAAAGAGAGATCAGGGTCAAGAGTAACGCCGAGGTCCTTCACAGTTTTATTTGAGACGACTTTACAACCATCAAGATGAATTGTCAGATTTAACAGAAGATCTCTTTGTTTCTTGGGACCTAGAACAAGCATCTCTGTTTTGTCCGAGTTTAAAAGTAGAAAGTTTTCAGCCATCCACTTCCTTATGTCTGAAACACAGGCTTCTAGCGAGGGCAATTTTGGGGCTTCACCATGTTTCATTGAAATGTACAGCTGTGTGTCATCCGCATAGCAGTGAAAGTTAACATTATGTTTTCGAATAACATCCCCAAGAGGTAAAATATATAGTGAAAACAATAGTGGTCCTAAAACGGAACCTTGAGGAACACCGAAATGTACAGTTGATTTGTCGGAGGACAGACCATTCACAGAGACAAACTGATATCTTTCCGACAGGTAAGATCTAAACCAGGCCAGAACTTGTCCGTGTAGACCAATTTGGGTTTCCAGTCTCTCCAAAAGAATGTGGTGATCGATGGTGTCAAAGGCAGCACTAAGGTCTAGTAGCACGAGGACAGATGCAGAGCCTCGGTCTGACGCCATTAAAAGGTCATTTACCACCTTCACAAGTGCAGTCTCAGTGCTATGATGGGGTCTAAAACCAGACTGAAGCATTTCGTATACATTGTTTGTCTTCAGAAAGGCAGTGAGTTGCTGCGCAACAGCTTTTTCTAAAATTTTTGAGAGGAATGGAAGATTCGATATAGGCCGATAGTTTTTTATATTTTCCGGGTCAAGGTTTGGCTTTTTCAAGAGAGGCTTTATCACTGCCACTTTTAGTGAGTTTGGTACACATCCGGTGGATAGAGAGCTGTTTATTATGTTCAACATAGGAGGGCCAAGCACAGGAAGCAGCTCCTTCAGCAGTTTAGTAGGAATAGGATCCAGTATGCAGCTTGAAGGTTTAGAGGCCATGATTATTTTCATCATTGTGTCAAGAGATATAGTACTAAAACACTTAAGTGTCTCTCCCGATCCCAGGCCCTCGCAGAGCTGTGCAGATCCAGGACAGCTAAGCCCTGGAGGAATACGCAGATTCAAAGAGGAGTCCGTAATTTGCTTTCTAATGGTCATGATCTTTTCCTCAAAGAAGTTCATGAATTTATTACTGCTGAAGTGAAAGCCATCCTCTCTTGGGGAATGCTGCTTTTTAGTTAGCTTTGCAACAGTATCAAAATTTTTTTTGGATTGTTCTTATTTTCCTCGATTAAGTTGGAAAAGTAGGATGATCGAGCAGCAGTGAGGGCTCTTCGGTACTGCACGGTACTGTCTTTCCAAGCTAGTCGGAAGACTTCCAGTTTGGTGTGGCGCCATTTCCGTTCCAATTTCCTGGAAGCTTGCTTCAAAGCTCGGGTATTTTCTGTATACCAGGGAGCTAGTTTCTTATGACAAATGTTTTTCGTTTTTAGGGGTGCAACTGCATCTAGGGTATTGCGCAAGGTTAAATTGAGTTCCTCAGTTAAGTGGTTAACTGATTTTTGTCCTCTGACGTCCTTGGGTAGGCAGAAGGAGTCTGGAAGGGCATCAAGGAATTTTTGTGTTGTCTGAGAATTTATAGCACGACTTTTGATGCTCCTTGGTTGGGGTCTGAGCAGATTATTAACATCCTTGTCATTTATCGCCCTCCAGGTAAATCTCCTCCCTTTCTGCATCTTTTGACTCTCTATGTCCCCTATCCTCCCGGCCGGCTCGGTCCTCCCCTCCTGCTCCGTGGCTTGACGACTCATTGCGAGCTCACAGAAGAGGGCTCCGGGCAGCCGAGCAGAAATGGAGGAAAACTAGACTCCCTGCGGACCTGTCATCTTTTCACTCCCTCCTCTCTACATTCTCTTCCTCTGTTTCCGCTGCCAAAGCCACTTTCTACCACTCTGAATTTCAAGCCTCTGCCTCTAACCCTAGGAAGCTCTTTGCCACCTTCTCCTCCCTGCTGAATCCTCCTCCTCCCTCCTCCCTCTCTGTGGATGACTTCGTCAACCATTTTGAAAAGAAGGTTGACGACATCCGATCCTCATTTATTAAGTCAAATGACACCGCTGGTCCTGCTCACACTGCCCTACCCTATGCTTTGACTTCTTTCTCCCCTCTCTCTCCAGATGAAATCTTGGGACTTGTGACGGCCGGCCGCCCAACAACCTGCCGCTTGACCTTATCCCCTCCTCTCTTCTCCAGACCATTTCCGGAGACCTTCTCCCTTACCTCACCTCGCTCATCAACTCATCCTTGACCGCTGGCCATGTCCCTTCCGTCTTCAAGAGAGCAAGAGTTGCACCCCTCCTCAAAAAACCTACACTCGATCCCTCCGATGTCAACAACTACAGACCAGTATCCCTTCTTTCTTTTCTCTCCAAAACTCTTGAGCGTGCCGTCTCTAGCCAACTCTCCTGCTATCTCTCTCAGAATTACCTTCTTGATCCAAACCAGTCAGGTTTCAAGACTGGTCATTCAACTGAGACTGCTCTTCTCTGTGTCACGGAGGCTCTCCGCACTGCTAAAGCTAACTCTCTCTCCTCTTCTCTTATCCTTCTAGACCTTTCCGCTGCCTTTGATGCTGTGAACCATCAGATCCTCCTCTCCACCCTCTCCGAGTTGGGCATCTCCGGCGCTGCTCACTCTTGGATTGCGTCCTACCTGACAGGTCGCTCCTACCAGGTGGCGTGGCGAGAATCTGTCTCCGCACCACGTGCTCTCACCACTGGTGTCACCCAGGGCTCAGTTCTAGGCCCTCTCCTATTCTCTCTATACACCAAGTCACTTGGCTCTGTCATATCCTCACATGGGCTCTCCTATCATTGCTACGCAGACGACACACAATTCATTTTCTCCTTTCTCCATGCTCTACAACATTCGCAGAGTACGACCCTACCTTACACAGAAAGCGGCACAGGTATTAATCCAGGCACTTGTCATCTCCCGTCTGGATTACTGCAACTCGCTGTTGGCTGGGCTCCCTGCCTGTGCCATTAAACCCCTACAACTTATCCAGAACGCTGCAGCCCGTCTGGTGTTTAACCTTCCCAAGTTCTCTCACGTCACCCCGCTCCTCCGCACACTCCACTGGCTTCCAGTTGAAGCTCGCATCTGCTACAAGACCATGGTGCTTGCCTACGGAGCTGTGAGGGGAACGGCACCTCCGTACCTTCAGGCTCTGATCAGTCCCTACACCCAAACGAGGGCATTGCGTTCATCCACCTCTGGCCTGCTGGCCCCCCTACCTGTGCGGAAGCACAGTTCCGCCCAGCCCAGTCAAAACTGTTCGCTGCTCTGGCACCCCAATGGTGGAACAAGCTCCCTCACGACGCCAGGACAGCGGAGTCACTCACCACTTTCCGGAGACACTTGAAACCCCACCTCTTTAAGGAATACCTGGCATAGGATAAAGTAATCCGTCTACCCCCCCACCCCCCATAAAAAAAGAAGAAAAGTGATTCTCCAACTTGCTATCATAAGTTGAATGCACCAATTTGTAAGTCGCTCTGGATAAGAGCGTCTGCTAAATGATGTAAATGTAAATGTACTCAGAGATCAGGGCACCAATTTAACTGACTGGGTTCTAAATCAGGCTTACTGCATAACAACAACAATTTCTGTGGCAATCAGAAGCAGAAGGATCCACGCATGTGATGAGCCTGAGACCTGAAGACCTGAAGACCTGAAGACCTGAAAATTTTACTGATGGGGTTCTAACCAATGTTCCTTCTAAGCTCTCAGAAGAAATATCAGCCTGTGCAGAGAAACACAAGATTGAACTTCACTCAACTTTCTTGCGTTTTCCCCCTTAGTTAACACTATCAACATTTCCCTTTACTGTGGGAATTGTGACCGAATCAACGCAATATTAGCCACTTTCAATGACATACCGAAACAAAACGAACTATGCAAGAGATTTTGTTGCAGGCAGAACGCATCGGAGTAGGATTCTATTGCATTGACACGCATGACTCAGGCCCGTACTCTACACAGACGGGTGCGGCACAACCGACCAGAGCTGTAATAGGCCTATATGCAAATCGACTATTACCATATATGACTCTGTGCCATTCACTGTGAACTGGACCGTGTTTACAGCATGAGCGGTCGTGAGTAGATGAGCTTGTTTTGAGATCAAAGCGAGAGCTGCATGTAGCCACGTGTGAACATTTGTTCATATCCTTTGCTAGTTAGTGAGTTATTAGCCCAGTTATAGATACTTTGAAGTCAGCAATGGGGGAGTGATTACTTCCTTCAAGAGCACAAAACGTGTACATTTCTAGCCATCTTTGAAAAGCTAGTTGGGTAAAAACCTTTTTTTTGTCTTAAAGGGGCAGTGTTGTATTTTGAGACAGGCTTGAATAAACTAAGTAGCCAATAGGCAGAGGTTAGCATAATTTGTCTGATTCTCTAATATTGGTATGGGAATAATAATGTATTTTATTTTGTAAAGTGGTTTCTTGCATCAAACAACACAACCTTTTCAGTCACCTCCTTGTCTGAAGGACAAGTGGATAAACAGGTTAATGTCAAGCCCTGCATGTTTTTTTCAAAAGTCTCATGGAATGTAGGTCTACATTGAACACCACACATTGGCTGCTACTGTAGGCTGAATGATAGAACAGCTATTTCCATGTAAAAATGTTATGGGATGCATTTTCTCCATTATTTTTGATGGTAAGCCACCCTGGTAGGCCTAAATTATAATCAAATAGCCACAAATAAAATAAAAATAAAATGTTCTCACATGCGCCGAATACAACAGTGAAATGCTTACTTACAAGTCCTTAACCAACAATGCATTTTAAGAAAGAATACCCCCATAAAATAAAAAAATTGCAATATAAAATAATACGAAATAAAAGTAACAAATAATTAAAGAGCAGAAGTAAAAATAACAATAGCGAGGCTACATACAGGGGGTACCAGTACCGAGTCAATGTGCGGGGGCACCGGTTAGTCGAGGTAATTGAGGTAATATGTACATGTAGGTAGAGTTATTACAGTGACTATGCATAGATAATAAACAGAGAGTAGCAGCAGCGTAAAAGGAGGGGGGGGGGGGGGGGGGACAATGCAAATAGTCTGGGTAGCAATTTGATTAGATGTTCAGGAGTCTTATGGCTTGGGGGTAGAAGCTGTTTAAAAGCCTCTTGGACCTAGACTTGGCGCTCCGGTACCGCTTGCCGTGCGGTAGCAGAGAGAACAGTCTATGACTAGGCTGGCTGGAGTCTTTGACAATTTATAGGGCCTTCCTCTGACACCGCCTGGTATAGAGGTCCTGGATGGCAGGAAGTTTGGCCCCAGTGATGTACCCTCTGTAGTGCCTTGCGGTCGGAGGTCGAGCAGTTGCCATACCAGGCAGTGATGCAACCAGTCAGCATGCTCTCGATGGTGCAGCTGTAGAACCTGTTGAGGATCTGAAGACCCATGCCAAATCTTTTCAGTATCCTTAGGGGGAATAGGTTTTGTCGTGTCCTCTTCACGGCTGTCTTGGTGTGCTTGGACAATGTTAGTTTGTTGGTGATGTGGACACCAAGGAACTTGAAGCTCTCAACCGTCTCCACTACAGCCCCGGCGATGAGAATGGGGGCGTGCTCAGTCCTCTTTTTTTCCCTGTAGTCCACAATCATCTCCTTTGCCTTGAGCACGTTGAGGGAGAGGTTGGCAGATGTGTTGTTACCTACCCTTACCACCTGGGGGCGGCCCGTCAGGAAGTCCATGATCCAGTTGCAGAGGGAGGTGTTTAGTCCCAGGGTCCATAGCTTAGTGATGAGCTTTGAGGGCACTATGGTGTTGAACGCTGAGCTGGAGTCAATGAATAGCATTCTCACATAGCCCCGTCGATGAGAATGGGGGCGTGCTCGGTCCTCTTCTTTTTCCTGTAGTCCACAATCATCTCGTTTGTCTTGATCATGTTAAGGGAGAGGTTGTTGTCCTGGCACCACACGGCCAGGTCTCTGACCTCCTCCCTATAGGCTGTCTCGTCATTGTTGGTGATCAGGCCTACCACTGTTGTGTCATCGGCAAACTTAATGATTTTGTTGGAGTCGTGCCTGGCCATGCAGTCATGAGTGAACAGGAAGTACAGGAGGGGACTGAGCACGCACCCCTGAGGTGCCCAAGTGTTGAGGATCAGCGTGGCGGATGTGTTGTTACCTACCCTTACCACCTGGGGGCGGCCCGTCAGGAAGTCCAGGATCCAGTTGCAGAGGGAGGTGTTTAGTCCCATGGTCCTTAGCTTAGTGATGAGCTTTGAGGGCACTATGGTGTTGAACGCTGAGCTGTAGTCAATGAATATCATTCTTACATAGGTGTTCCTTTTGTCCAGGTCTGAAAGGGCAGTGTGGAGTGCAATAGAGATTGCATCATCTGTGGATCTGTTGGGGCGGTATGCAAATTGGAGTGGGTCTAGGATTTCTGGGATAATGGTGTTGATGTGAGCCATGACCAGCCTTTCAAAGCACTTCATGGCTACAGATGTGAGTGCTACAGGTCGGTAGTCATTTAGGCAGGTTACCTTAGTGTTCTTGGGCACAGGGACTATGGTGGTCTGCTTGAAACATGTTGGTATTACAGACTCAGACAGGGAGAGGTTGAAAATGTCAGTGAAAACACTTGCCAGTTGGTCAGCGCATGCTCGGAGTACACGTCCTGGTAATCTGTCTGTGAATGTTGACCTGTTTAAAGGTCTTACTCACATCGACTACGGAGAGCGTGATCACACAGTCGTCCAGAACAGCTGATAATCTCATGCATGTTTCAGTGTTACTTGCCTTGAAGCGAGCATAGAAGTAATTTAGCTCATCTGGTAGGCTCGTCTCACTGGGCAGTACCCCTCTCCTTCTCTCTCTCTGTCACTGGGCAGCTCACGGCTATGCTTCCCTTTGTAGTCTGTAATAGTTTTCAATCTTAGTCCTGTATTTACGCTTTGCCTGTTTGATGGTTCGTCTGAGGTTATAGCGGGATTTCTTATAAACGTCTGGATTAGTGTCCCGCTCCTTGAAAGCGGCAGCTCTACCCTTTAGCTTAGTGCGGATGTTGCCTGTAATCCATGGCTTCTGGTTGGGGTATGTACGTACAGTCACTGTGGGGACGACGTCATTGATGCACTTATTGACGAAGCCAGTGACTTATGTGGTGTACTCCTCAATGCCATCGGAAGAATCCCAGAACTTATTCCAGTCTGTGCTAGCAAAACAGTCCTGTAGCTTAGCATCTGCTTCATCTGATCACTTTTTTATTGACCGTGTCACTGGTGCTTCCTGCTTTAATTTGATTGTAAGCAGGAATCAGTAGATTAGAAATATGGTCAGATTTGCCAAATGGAGGGCGAGGGAGAGCTTTGTATGCGTCTCTGTGTGTGGAGTAAAGGTGGTCTAGAGTTTTTTTCCCTCTGATTGCACATTTAACATGCTGGTAGAAATTAGGTAGAACGGATTTAAGTTTCCCTGCATTAAAGTCTCCGGCCACTAGGAGCGCCGCCTCTGGATGAGCGTTTTCCTGTTTGCTTATGACCGTATACAGTTCATTGAGTGCAGTCTTAGTGCCAACATCGGTTTGTGGTGCTTAATAGACAGCTACGAAGAATATAGATGAAAACTCTCTTGGTAAATAGTGTGGTCTACAGCTTATCATGAGATACTCTACCTCAGGCGAGCAAAACATCGAGACTTCCTTAGATATCGTGCACCAGCTGGTGTTTACAAATATACATAGACCGCCACCCCTTGTCTTACCAGAGGCTGCTGTTCTATTCTGCCAATACAGTGTATAACCCTCCAGCTGTATGTTATTCATGTCTTTGTTCAGCCACGACTCTGTGAAACATAAGATATTACAGTTTTTAATGTCCCGTTGGTAGGATATTCGTGGCTGTAGTTCGTCCACTTTATTATCAAGCGATTGTAAATTGGCCAATAGTATCAATGGCAAAGGCAGATTAGCCACTTGTCGCCGGCTCCTTACCAAGCACCCCGATCTCCTTCCGCGATATCTCCTTTTCTTTCTACTGCGAATGACGGGCCCTGTCGGGTGTCTGGAGCAAATCCCTCTTGTCCGACTCATTAAAGAAAAATGTTTTGTCCAGTTCAAGGTGAGTAATCGCTGTTCTGATGTCCAGAAGCTCTTTTCGGTCATAAGAGACGGTAGCAGCAACATTATGTACAAAATAAGTTACAAACAATGCGGGAAAAAAACACACAAAATAGCACGTTGGTTAAGAGTCCATAAAACAGCAGCCATCCCCTCCGGCGCCAGCACTGAAGCCTACTTGACCACAGTAGCCTACTTGACCACAGTAGCCTACTTGACCACAGTAGCCTTCTTGACCACTGACTGAAACTGTTACTTAAAGCTGTGACAAACACAATGACTTTGGGACTTTAACATTAGAATGCTGTTATAGAGTGTTTGATTAGAGCTTATGGTCCCTTAGTCCTCTACTTCAACTCTACATCAAACACATACTGTGGGGAGAACAAGTATTTGATACACTGCCGATTTTGCAGGTTTTCCTACTTACAAAGCATGTAGAGGTCTGTCATTTATCATAGGTACACTTCAACTGTGAGAGACGGAATCTAAAACAAAAATCCAGAAAATCACATTGTATGATTTTTAAGTAATTCATTTGCATTTTATTGCATGACATAAGTATTTGATACATCAGAAAAGCAGAACTTAATATTTGGTACAGAAACCTTTGTTTGCAATTACAGAGATCATACGTTTCCTGTAGGTCTTGACCAGGTTTGCACACACTGCAGCAGGGATTTTGGCCCACTCCTCCATACAGACCTTCTCCAGATCCTTCAGGTTTCGGGGCTGTCGCTGGGCAATACGGACTTTCAGCTCCCTCCAAAGATTTTCTATTGGGTTCAGGTCTGGAGACTGGCTAGGCCACTCCAGGACCTTGAGATGCTTCTTACGGAGCCACTCCTTAGTTGCCCTGGCTGTGTGTTTCGGGTTGTTGTCATGCTGGAAGACCCAGACACGACCCATCTTTAATGCTCTTACTGAGGGAAGGAGGTTGTTGGCCAAGATCTCGCGATACATGGCCCCATCCATCCTCCCCTCAATACGGTGCAGTCGTCCTGTCCCCTTTGCAGAAAAGCATCCCCAAAGAATGATGTTTCCACCTCTATGCTTCACGGTTGGGATGGTGTTCTTGGGGTTGTACGCATCCTTCTTCTTCCTCCAAACACGCCGAGTGGAGTTTAGACCAAAAAGCTATATTTTTGTCTCATTAGACCACATGACCTTCTCCCATTCCTCCTCTGGAGTTGACAAACTTCAGACGGGCCTGGACATGCGCTGGCTTGAGCAGGGGGACCTTGTGTGCGCTGCAGGATTTTAATCTATGACGGCGTAGTGTGTTACTAATGGTTTTCTTTGAGACTGTGGTCCCAGCTTTCTTCAGGTCATTGACCAGGTCCTGCCGTGTAGTTCTGGGCTGATCCCTCACCTTCCTCATGATCATTGATGCCCCACGAGGTGAGATCTTGCATGGAGCCCCAGACCGAGGGTGATTGACCGTCATCTTGAACTTCTTCCATTTCTTTATAATTGCGCCAACAGTTGTTGCCTTCTCACCAAGCTGCTTGCCTATTGTCCTGTAGCCCATCCCAGGCTTGTGCAGGTCTACAATTGTATCCCTGATGTCCTTACACAGCTCTCTGGTCTTGGCCATTGTGGAGAGGTTGGAGTCTGTTTGATTGAGTGTGTGGACAGGTGTCTTTTATACAGGTAACGAGTTCAAACAGGTGCAGTTAATACAGGTAATGAGTGGAGAACAGGAGGGCTTCTTAAAGAAAAACTAACTGGTCTGTGAGAGCCGGAATTCTTACTGGTTGGTAGGTGATTATGCAATAAAATGCAAATTAATTACTTAAAAATCATACAATGTGATTTTCTTGATTTTTGTTTTAGATTCCATCTCTCACAGTTTAATTGTACGTATGATACAAATTACAGACCTCTACATGCTTTGTAAGTAGGAAAACCTGCAAAATCGGCAGTGTAACAAATACTTGTTCTCCCCACTGTACATGAACACACACAAGAGAGAAATAGTCTGTGCATCCCCACTGGCACCCTATTCCTTATATAGCATCATATTATTATATACTATATATGGCACCTCTATTCCCTATACACCCTACCCCCCTGGTCTGTAAAGGGAATGACTGACCTGCCAGAACCAGCTCCCCTGCAGGATGGTGAGTGATGCTCTCAGCAGCTCCAGCAGAACGTTTCCTCTGTGGAACACCTCCAGAAAGGACACCATGGCCTCTCCAAACACACAGAACAGCAGCAGCTGGTGAACATGGACATCTAGCATAGCTCTGCCGTGGAGGTGGTAAAGGAACAAGAACCCTGGGAAACACAGAACAAACATCAGTAACGTGATGGCGCGCCAGTCCACGCATTACAGCCCCATTGACTTGAATAGGGATGTCCATTCTAGTGGTGATTCTATTTCTATGGCTGTAACACTGCATGTGGCTAGCTAATGACCAAAGCACTCTACCTCAGGACAACATCTCCATCTCCTCTGTCTCACCAGTCGTCTTACCTTCTATGAAGAAGGCGATGGCCAGCATTAGTCTGTCGAGGGCCAGTGGAGCGGCGTCCGTGGTGGTGTGTACAATGAGAGACATGGCTCCAGCCAGGCCAAAGAAGAGATACATGGTGGAGTGCTGCCAGTTATGGAGTCTGTCCCAGTGATGCTCACTGTAGTCATACAGGTGAAGCCGCGGCCCGTCTGCTACAAACTGCTCCGCCAGCATCCCTGGAACACAGAACATCACCATTCTCTTAAACGGAGAAAAGATCCTTGGTCTCTTAGAAACTTCTAGTCTCCCTCTGCCATAAATTACCATCAACAGTCCAGAAACAGCAACAATGTCTCATCCTAAAATGATAATTTCTTAAGTCATAATTGACATCCTAACACTCCCAGTTTGTCTGATCATCACCAGTCTGTTGTTTAACTACAGACAGCGCTAGTATATGGTGAATGTTCTAAATGGATGGAACGAACCGGTGCTCTGCACCCTATTCCGTAGAGAACTGCGCGAGGAGGTCCAGACGGATTTGGCGTGCCGGGACGACAACCTTTCCTTGGACACACTCATCGCAATGGCCATCCGTCTGGGCAACCTCCTTCAGGAGCGCCGGCACCTCCTTCGCCCCTCGCTCTCCTTCTTTGGCCGTCCTGAGGCAGAGCCTGAACCCATGGAGATAGGGGTCACACACCTCTCCGCAGTAGAGCGGCGTCGCCGGAGCAGCTGGGGCTGTGTTCCTATTGATGCCAGATGGGGCACCGGCTCCAGTGTCCGGTGTGACCCAACCAGAGGTCCACTGGGGCAGGGGGACGGCCCCGTGATCATCCGTCTCCCAGGGTAGGCGTGAGTATTCCTTCTTCATCGTTTTCCGCCAAACCCTTCCTGGTTTCCATTTCACTGGCTGGCTGTCCCTCAGGTGTTGTCTCTACTGCTCTAGTGGACTCCGGTGCCGCAGGGAATTTCATCGACCAGACCCTTGTCTCCTCCTTGAACATCACCTCATACCCGCTCTCCTTTTCCGGTCCAAGCCCTGGATAATCAACCATTGGGATCCGGCACTATCACGCACATCACAGTACCACTGACCCTCACCGTGGGACCCCACCACCAAGAAAGGAAAGCCTTCCCTTCCTCATCACCACTGCACGGGTTCACAAAGTCATCCTCGGCCTCCCGTGGCTCCAACGTCATAACCCCACCAATATCCTGGTCGAGGATGGAAATCACAGCCTGGGCACCAGGATGAAGGAAGACCTGCTTTCCCTTACCTTGTGGTTCCACGTCAGTTGAGAGTCCTGTGAGTGCCCTCCAGCTCATCATTCTGTCCTACCGTATCATTGGCCCCGTGTTTTAGGACGTAGATGTGGACATCCGCCAGGCTCTGTAGAGGGAACCCGCTCCTGCTACCTGTCCTCCTGAGCGCCTCTACGTCCCCACGGGGGTGAAGGATTGGCTGCTGACCTGGGCGCACACATCCCTCGCCGCTGAACACCCAGGTTTCACCCGCACCATTCAATCCATCTCCACAAAGTACTGGTGGCCCACCTTGGCAGAGGACGTCGCCCGCTATGTCACAAACAAAATCTCCCCGGCATGCTCCGGCAGAGAAACTCCTTCACCTTCCCGTGCCTCAGCGGCCTTGGTCCCATATGTCCATAAATTTCGTTACTGATCTCTCTCCGTCTGATGGTTTCACCACCATTATGGTTGTTGGAGACAGATTCTCTAAATCCTGCCGTTTTATCCCTCTCTCTGGTCTCCCTACCGCTCTCCAGGTTGCTGAGGCACTGTTCCAGGTCTTCCGGCACTATGGCCTTCCGGAGGACATCGTCTCCGACCGTGGCCCTCAATTCACTTTGTGGGAATGGAAAGCCTTCATGGAGAAGCTGGGGGCCACGGTCAGCCTCACATCCGGGTCCCGGCCTCAGTCCAACGGGCCAGTGGAGAGGACCAACCAGGAGCTGGGGAGGTTCCTGAGGAGTCACTCCTGGGCCCGGTTCCTTCCCTGGGCAGAGTACGCCCAGAACTCACTTCATCACTCCTCCACCGGGCTGACTCCCTTCCAGTGCGTCCTGGGGTATCAGCCGGCCCTGGGCCCATGGACCCCGAGCCAGACCGAAGCCCCTGCGGTGGACGAGTGGTTTCGAAGGAGCAGGTGGATCGCTACCGCAGTGAGGCTCCTGTGTTCCATCCTGGTGATCGCGTCTGGCTCTTCAACAGGAACCTCCTGCTCCGTCTGCCTTGCCGGAAGCTGAGCCCCCAGTTTGTGGGGCCCTTCAAGGTCCTCCGGAGGGTCAACGAGGTAACGTACCGTTTACAACTCCCCACCAACTACATGTTTCCCTCCTCATGGTTCCTGGTCCTCTGGCTGATGCCGTCCCCTGCGACACCCCTACTCCTCCCCTGGATATCAATGGGATCGCTGCCTATGCCGTCAGGTCCCTGCTGGACTCCCGACGTCGTGGGGGTCGGCTTCAGTACCTGGTGAACTGGGAGGGGTAAGGTCCAGAGGAGCGCTGTTGAGTCCCGGTGGCCGACATCCTGGACCGCAACATCGTCCGGGATTTCCATCTCCGCTGACAGGCCCGCTCCTCGCCCTCGCGGCCGTCCTCCTGACCAGGTAATGTCATGCCTACTCCCACTCCCCCTCCCCCTCTCCAGCGCTCGACGTCGCCGGTCCTGGCAACCATCATTATGCACACCTGGACTTCATCATTACCTTGATGACCTTCCCTTTATTTAGCCCTCAGTAGCTTCAGTCATAAAGCAGTATTGGTTTGTTTTCATTCACGTTCTGTAGTCTTCGCAAGTTTTAAAAAAATCTGCATTCTTCATTATTAAACTCTCCTTCTGCTTCCTGACTCCCGGTGAATACGTGACAGATACATGCTTAAAAATAGCCCTTTGAACGTAGTATGCTACAGTACTGTCAATTACAGCACATTACACTGTTTTCACATTTCACACTTGCACTATCTATTAAAATTGACTGAACATCACATTTCCATAATTTCTATCCCAATAATAGAAATCAATATTTACTGAACAAAAATATAAACGCAACATGCAACAATTTCAGAGATTTTACTGAGTTACAGTTCATATAAGGAAATCAGTCAATTGAAATAAATTCATTAGGCCCTAATCTATGAACTTCACATGACTGGGAATACAGATATACATCTGTTGGTCACAGATACCTTAAACAAAATGGGCCTCACAATGGGCCTCAGGATCTCGTCACGCTATCTCTGTGCATTCAAATTGCCATTGATCAAATGCAATTGTGTTCGTTGTCCGAAGCTTATGCCTTCCCATACCATAACCCCACCGCCAACATGGGGCACTCTGTTCACAACGTTGACATCCGCAATAACATCTGATAAATATGTGTATGCGACCAATACCATTTTATTTGACGCCATACACGTGGTCTGCAGGTGAAGAAGCTGGAGGTCCTGGGCTGGCGTGGTTAACGTGGTCTGCAGTTGTGAGTGAACATTCAATTCTCTGGCAACAGCTCTGGTGGACATTCCTGCAGTCAGCATGCCAATTGCGCGCTCCCTCAAAACCTGAGACATCTGTGGCATTGTGTTGTGTGACAAAACTGCACATTTTTGAGTGGCCTTTTATTGTCCCCAGCACAAGGAACACCTGTGTAATGATCATGCTATTTAATCAGTTTCTTGATTTGCCACACCTGTCAGGTGGATGCCTGTGCCATTAAACCCCTACAACTCATCCAGAATGCTGCATTCCGTCTGGTGTTCAACCTTCCCAAGTTCTCTCACGTCACCCCGTTCCGCCGCACACTCCACTGGCTTCCAGTTGAAGCTCGCATCTGCTACAAGACCATGGTGCTTGCCTACGGAGCTGTGAGGGGAACGGCACCTCCGTACCTTCAGGCTCTGATCAGTCCCTACACCCAAACGAGGGCATTGCGTTCATCCACCTCTGGCCTGCTGGCCCCCATACCTCTGCGGAAGCATAGTTCCCGCTCAGCCCAGTCAAAACTGTTCGCTGCTCTGGCACCCCAATGGTGGAACAAGCTCCCTCACGACGCCAGGACAGCGGAGTCACTCACCACCTTCCGGAGACACTTGAAACCCCACCTCTTTAAGGAATACCTGGGATAGGATAAAGTAATCCTTCTACCCCCCCTTACCCCACCCCAAAGAAAGAAAAAAAAAACATATTGTAAAGTGGTTATCCCACTGGCTATAAGGTGAATGCACCAATTTGTAAGTCGCTCTGGATAAGAGCGTCTGCTAAATGACGTAAATGTAATTATCTTGGCAAAGGAGAAAAAGAATTGTGCACAAACTTTGAGAGAAACAAGTGTTTTGTGCGTATAGAACATTTCTGGGATCTTTTATTTCCGCTCATGAAACATGGGACTAACACTTTACATGTTAAGTTTATATTTTTTTTCAGTGCCTTCGGAAAGTATTCAGACCCCTTGACTTTTTCCACATTGTTACGTTACAGAATTATTCTAAAATCGATTAAATAAAAAAATGTCCTCAGCAATCTACACACAATACCCCATAATGACAAAGCAAAAACAGGTTTGTAGACATTTTAGCAAATGTATTACAAATAAAAAAACGGAAACACCTTATTTACATAAGTATTCAGACCCTTTACTATGAGACTCGAAATTGAGCACAGGTGCATCCTGTTTCCATTGATCATCCTTGAGATGTTTCTACAACTTGATTGGAGTCCACCTGTGGTAAATTAAATTGATTGGACATGATTTGGAAAGGCACACACATGTCTATATAAGGTCCCACAGTTGACAGTGCATGTCAGAGCAAAAACCAAGCCATGAGGTCGAAGGAATTGTCCGTAGAGCTCCGAGACAGCAGTGTCGAGGCACAGATCTGGGGAAGGGTACCAAAAAATGTCTGCACCATTGAAGGTCCCCAAGAACACAGTGGCCTCCATCATTCTTAAATGGAAGAAGTTTGGAACCACCAATACTCTTCCTAGAGCTGCCCGCCCCGGCCAAACTGAGCAATCAGGGGAGAAGGGCCTTGGTCAGGGAGGTGACCAATAACCCGATGGTCACTCTGACAGAGCTCCAGAGTTCCTCTGTGGAAATGGGAGAACTTTCCAGAAGGACAACCATCTCTGCAGCACTCCACCAATCAGCCCTTTATGGTAGAATGGTCAGACGGAAGCCACTCCTCAGTAAAAGGCACATAACAGCCCACTTGGAGTTTGCCTAAAGGCACCTAAAGGACTCTCAGACCATGAGAAACAAGATTCTCTGGTCTGATGAAACCAAGATTGAACTCTTTGACCTGAATGCAAAGCGTCACATCTGGAGGAAACCTGGCACCATCCCTACGGTGAAGCATGGTGGTGGCAGCATCATGCTGTGGGGATGTTTTTCAGCGGCAGGGAGACTATTCAGGATCGAGGCAAAGATGAACGGAGCAAAGTACAGAGAGATCCTTGATGAAAACCTGCTCCAGAGCGCTCAGGACCTCAGACTGGGGCGAAGGTTCACCTTCCAACAGGACAACAACCCTAAGCACACAGCCAAGACAATGCAGGAGTGGCTTCGAGACAAGTCTCTGAATGTCCTTGAGTGGCCCAGCCAGATTCCGGACTTGAACCCAATCGAACATCTCTGGAGAGACCTGAAAATAGCTGTGCAGCAACGCTCCCCATCCAACCTGACAGAGCTTGAGAGGATCTGCAGAGAAGAATGGGAGAAACTCCCCAAATACAGGTGTGCCAAGCTTGTAGCATCATACCCAAGAAGACTCGAGGCTGTAATCGTTGCCAAAAGGTTCTTCAACAAAGTACTGAGTAAAAGGTCTGAATACTTATGTAAATGTGATATTTACGTTTTTCATTTTTAATAAATTTGCACAAATGTCTAAAAACCTGTTTTTGCTTTGTCACTATGGGGTATTGTGTGTCGATTGATGAGAGAAAAACAACAATTTAATAAATTTTAGAATAAGGCTTAAACGTAACAAAATGTGGGAAAAGTCAAGGGGTCTGAATACTTTCCGAATGCGCTGTATATATAAAAAAATATGTATTTTTTTTAAATGCATTTCTTTCTTCACAAAAGTAGTGCACTGGGCCTTTACTACTCCTGTATGAGCAAAATAGCCGTCAGCAGCGCCGGGAGAACCCCCCCCCCCCCCCCCCCCCCCCCCCTCCCCTTGGGGTCACATACCAAAATGTGTGGACTGTTGTCATTTTGGATAATGTTTCTGCTATGTAAATGGCATATATTACAGTTTTACAGTACTGTATTGCCCAATGCAATTTTAGTAAAGTGATTTGATTTGTTACATAGAGATTTATTTTTGTAACTTATTCTGAAGTAAAATCAGAATAGCTATCATTATAGTAGTACATTGGAGTATACAGTTGAAGTCGGAAGTTTACATACACCTTAGCCAAATACATTTAAACTCAGTTTTTCATAATTCCTGACATTTAATCCTAGTAAAACTTCCCTGTCTTAGGTCAGATAGGATCACCACTTTATTTTAAGAATGTGAAATGTCAGAATAATAGTAGAGAGAGTGATTTATTTCAGCTTTTAATTATTTCATCACATTCCCAGTGGGTCAGAAGTTTACATACACTCAATTAGTATTTGGTAGCATTGCCTTTAAATGTGCTTTGAGTTTTGAAACAACTGCCTTTTTGATGATCTGTTTTGAGTTTTGTACTAAGAGTTGTGAAAATTGAACCAAAGCGATAAAAAAAACATCTATCATGTGGATGCTCAGGGTGTTGATGCTCACCAACCACAGAGAAGAAAAGGGTGACGGATCCCTCGATGACTTCCAGGCGGCGCTGTGTGGATCGGCTGGCCAGGCGGGTGGAGGTGGAGCCCAGACTCTTGTTCCTGCGGGTGGCGTACCATAGAGAGTACTTTCCCGCCCACCACAGGCCCGCGATCAGGAAGAAACTACCTGGCAACGCATGGCCCTTAAAACTACCCATAATCCTTCACTGGAATACCTGGAACACAGAGAGAGGGGACGGATGATGTCACAACTCAGATACTGTCAGAAGAGTCTGATATCTGGTGAAGAGAAAAATATCTTATTCTTAAATTGAGCAACAAGAAATGTGGTGACAGACATTGGTATTACCAGTACGACCACTCATTCAGTTACTGTTGAGAATCGTTTGTGTGGTAGAAGAAATACATCCAAGCATGCTTCTCCTTCTCCTGAGCATCCGAGCATGTCCATAATGGGAAATACCGAACAGTCAGGAGACCAGAACCAAACAGCTCTCTGTTAAAGGAGACCAGAACCAAACAGCTCTCTGTTAAGCCCCCAAATCTCTCATCTGCACCTGGGCAGGTGAGAAAACAGAGGAGCTTCGAAGCTGGCTCACTTCTGGTTGGGTGGAGGCTCAATCTGGGTAGGAAGGGTGGAGGCTACTGGGTGGAGGCTACTGGGTAGAGGCTACTGGGTAGAGGCTACTGGGTGGAGGCTACTGGATAGAGGCTACTGGGTGAAGACTACTGGGTAGAGGCTACTGGGTGGAGGCTACTGGGTAGAGGCTACTGGGTAGAGGCTACTGGGTGGAGGCTACTGGGTAGAGGCTACTGGGTAGAGGCTACTGGGTGGAGGCTACTGGATAGAGACTACTGGATAGAGGCTACTGGGTAGAGGCTACTGGGTAGAGGCTACTGGGTAGAGGCTACTGGGTGGAGGCTACTGGGTAGAGGCTACTGGGTAGAGGCTACTGGGTGGAGGCTACTGGGTAGAGGCTACTGGGTAGAGGCTACTGGGTGGAGGCTACTGGATAGAGACTACTGGATAGAGGCTACTGGGTAGAGGCTACTGAGTGGAGCCCACATGGTAGAGGCTACTTGGTTGCTAAGCTTGGGGTTGGGTGGAGTCTACTAGGTGGAGGCTACTGGGTAGAGGCTTCTGGGTGAAGGCTACTGGGTAGAGACTACTGGGTGGAGGCTACTGGGTAGAGGCTACTGGGTGGAGGCTACTGGGTGGAGGCTACTGGGTGGAGGCTACTGGGTAGAGGCTACTGGGTGGAGGCTACTGGGTAGAGGCTACTGGGTAGAGGCTACTGGATAGAGGCTACTGGGTGGAGGCTACTGGGTAGAGGCTACTGGGTGGAGGCTACTGGGTAGAGGCTACTGGGTGGAGGCTACTGGGTAGAGGCTACTGGGTAGAGGCTACTGGGTAGAGGCTACTGGGTGGAGGCTACTGGGTAGAGGCTACTGGGTAGAGGCTACTGGGTGGAGGCTACTGGGTAGAGGCTACTGGGTGGAGGCTACTGGGTAGAGGCTACTGGGTAGAGGCTACTGGGTAGAGGCTACTGGGTGGAGGCTACTGGGTAGAGGCTACTGGGTAGAGGCTACTGGGTAGAGGCTACTGGGTGGAGGCTACTGGGTAGAGGCTACTGGGTGGAGGCTACTGGGTAGAGGCTACTGGGTAGAGGCTACTGGGTAGAGACTACTGGGTGGAGGCTCAGTTTGAGCTGGGACATTGGGTAGAGGGTAGTGGGTGGAGGCTCAGTTTGAGCTGGGACATTGGGTAGAGGGTAGTGGGTAGAGGCTACTGGGTGGAGGCTCAGTTTGAGCTGGGACATTGGGTAGAGGGTAGTGTCACATAGGTAGCTAGGTCCTGTGTGGCTCAGTTGGTAGAGCATGGTGCTGTGGGTTTGATTCCCACGGGGGACCAGTACGGCTAGAACACTGGATTATAGTGTCTACATTGGGGACCAGTACAGCTAGAACACTGGATTATAGTGTCTACATTGGGGACCAGTACGGCTAGAACACTGGATTATAGTGTCTACATTGGGGGACCAGTACGGCTAGAACACTGGATTATAGTGTCTACATTGGGGACCAGTACGGCTAGAACACTGGATTATAGTGTCTACATTGGGGACCAGTACGGCTAGAACACTGGATTATAGTGTCTACATTGGGCACCAGTACGGCTAGAACACTGGATTATAGTGTCGACATTGGGGACCAGTACGGCTAGAACACTGGATTATAGTGTAGTATGAAAATATATGCAATCACTACTGTAAGTCGTTCTGGATAAGAGTATCTGCTTAGTGAAAAAATGAAATAATAAAATGATATACCTCCAAAATCACATTGCTGTCACGCCTCTTTTGGGTGTCTGGAGAATTTTTGTATAACCCGAAACGGCTAGAATATTGGCCGCTGGATTATAGTGTCTACATTGTCATTGGATGTTACATTTCAAAAACCTTCCCTCCATATGCCCGTAGAAGGGCACTTGTGTTTGTTATGTTCGTCACTGTTTTCCGACCAGGTAGGACACATTTTGCAGAGTTCCTCCGTATGCTAGTTCACAACATTTCAGAACACAGAAGAAAACATGGAGGAAAAACTTAATTCTGTCGATGAAAGCATTCCAACTCGAGTCGATGACAGCGTTCCAACTGTAGTCGATGACAGCGTTCCAACTGTAGTCGATGACAGCGTTCCAACTGTAGTCGATGACAGCGTTCCAACTGTAGTCGATGACAGCGTTACAACTGTAGTCGATGACAGCGTTCCAACTGTAGTCGATGACAGCGTTCCAACTGTAGTCGATGACAGCGTTCCAACTGTAGTCGATGACAGCGTTATAACTGTAGTCGATGACAGCGTTCCAACTGTAGTCGATGACAGCGTTACAACTGTAGTCGATGACAGCGTTATAACTGTAGTCGATGACAGCGTTATAACTGTAGTCGATGACAGCGTTATAACTGTAGTCGATGACAGCGTTCCAACTGTAGTCGATGACAGCGTTCCAACTGTAGTCGATGACAGCGTTACAACTGTAGTCGATGACAGCGTTACAACTGTAGTCGATGACAGCGTTCCAACTGTAGTCGATGACAGCGTTACAACTGTAGTCGATGACAGCGTTCCAACTGTAGTCGATGACAGCGTTCCAACTGTAGTCGATGACAGCGTTCCAACTGTAGTCGATGACAGCGTTATAACTGTAGTCGATGACAGCGTTCCAACTGTAGTCGATGACAGCGTTCCAACTGTAGTCGATGACAGCGTTCCAACTGTAGTCGATGACAGCGTTCCAACTGTAGTCGATGACAGCGTTACAACTGTAGTCGATGACAGCGTTATAACTGTAGTCGATGACAGCGTTATAACTGTAGTCGATGACAGCGTTCCAACTGTAGTCGATGACAGCGTTACAACTGTAGTCGATGACAGCGTTACAACTGTAGTCGATGACAGCGTTCCAACTGTAGTCGATGACAGCGTTACAACTGTAGTCGATGACAGCGTTACAACTCGTCTTACTGATATTGAATATTATGTTTTTATCTTGAGGTGATTTGTACCGCTGTGTTTTCAATACGCCAGGCCAAACTGAGCAATCGGGGGAGAAGGGCCTTGGTCAGGGAGGTGACCAAAAACACGATGGTCACTCTGAAAGAGCTCCAGAGTTCCTCTGTGGAGATGGGAGAACCTTTTTCAGCGGCAGGGACAGGGAGACTAGTCAGGATCGAGGGAAAGATGAACGGAGCAAAGTACAGAGAGATTATTGATGGAAACCAGCTCCAGAGCGCTCAGGACCAAGACAATGCAGGAGTGGCTTCCGGACAAGTCTCTGAATGTCCTTGAGTGGCCCAGCCAGAGCCCGGACTTGAACCCGATCTAACGTCTCTGGAGAGACCTGAAAATAGCTGTGCAGCGACGCTCCCCATCCAACCTGACAGAGCTGCAAAGAAGAATGGGAGAAACTCCCCAAATACAGGTGTGCCAAGCTTGTAGCGTCATACCCAAGAAGACTCAAGGCTGTAATCGCTGCCAAAGGTGCTTCAACAAAGTATTTACATTTACATTTACATTTTAGTCATTTAGCAGACGCTCTTATCCAGAGCGACTTACAGTTAGTGAATACATTTTTTTTTTTTTTATATACTGGCCCCCCGTGGGACTGAAGTACTGAGTAAAGGGTCTGAATACTTATGTATATGTGAATTTCCGTTAAAAAAATACATATATTTTGCTAAAATGTCTAAAAATCTGTTTTACCTTTGTCATTATAGGGTATTGTGTGTAGATTAATGAGGGGAAAAAACGATTTAATCCATTTTAGAATAAGGCTGTAATATAACAAAATGTGGAAAAACTAAAGGGGTCTGAATACTTTCCGAATGCACTGTATGTATCTAGATGGAGAGTCGTTCAACCACAGCATATCTATTAATTGGTCTATTTACATCTCAACAGCTGAGTCTCATCGTTTGTTCCCTTGAATAAATGAAATTAATTGACAGAGACAGACTTAGCTGAAGCTGGTAAACCAGAGGAAAATAAACTCATGGACTAGACTCTCTACACAGTATAACTACTGATAGACTAGTTACTAGACTCTCCACACAGTATAACTACTGATAGACTAGTTACTAGACTCTCCACACAGTATAACTACTGATAGACTAGTTACTAGACTCTCCACACAGTATAACTACTCATGGACTAGACTCTCTACACAGTAAAACTACTAGATAGCCAGAGAGTAGAGCATTGCAGTAGTCTAATCTAGAAGCGGCAAAAGCATGGATTAGCTTTTCTGCATCATTTTTGGACAAAACATTTCTGATTTTTACAATGTTACGAAGATGAAAAAAAAGCTTCCCTTGAAATATTATTGATATGTTGATATGTTGATAGGGTCCAGAGTAACGCCGAGGTCCTCCACAGTTTTATTTGAGACGACTGTTCAACCATCAAGATTAATTGTCAGATCCAACAGCAGATCTCTTTGTTTCTTGGGAACTAGAACTAGAATCTCTGTTTTGTCCGAGTTTAAAAGTAAAACATTTGCCGCCATCCACTTCCTTATGTCTGAAACACAGGCTTCCAGGGTAGGACATTTTGGGGCTTCACCATGTTTCATCGAAATGTACAGCTGTGTGTCGTCCGCATAGTAGTGAAAGTTGACATTGTGTTTTCGAATGACATCACCAAGAGGTAGAATATAAGATCTAAACCAGGCAAGAACTTGTCCTTGTAGACCAATTAGGGTTTCCAATCTCTCCAAAAGAATGTTGCGATCGATGGTGTCAAAAGCAGCACTAAGGTCTAGGAGCACGAGGACAGATGCAGAGCCTTGGTCTGACGCCATTAAAAGGTCATTTACCACCTTCACGAGTGCAGTCTCAGTACTATGATTGGGTCTAAAACCAGACTGAAGTGTTTCGTATACATTATTTGTCTTCAAAAAGGCAGTGAGTTGCTGCGCAACAGTTTGTTTGTTTTTTATTAGAGGACTGCGAGATTCGATATAGGCCTGTCATTTTAAAAAACATTTTCCAGGTCAAGGTTTGGCTTTTTCAGGAGAGGCTTTATTACTGCCACTTTTAGTGAGTTTGGTTCACATCCAGTGGATAGGGAGACGTTTATGATGTTCAACATTGGAGGGCCAAGCACAGGAAGTAGCTCTTTCAGTAGTTTAGTTGGAATAGGGTCCAGTAGGCAGCTGGAAGGTTTAGAGGCCATGACTATTTTCGTGAATGTGTCGAGAAATACAGGATTAAAAAAACTTGAGTGTCTCCATTGATCCTAGGTCCTGGCAGTTCTGTGCAGACTCAGGACAGCTGAGCTTTGGAGAAATACGCAGATTCAAAGAGGAGTCTTAATTTGCTTTCTAATGATCATGATCTTTTCGTCAAAGAAGTTCATGAGTTCAACATTTTGGATTGTTCTTATTCTCCTCAATTAGGTTGGAAAAGTAGGCTGATCGAGCAGCAGTGAGAGCTCTTCGATTTTGCACGGTACTGTCTTTCCAAGCTAGTCGGAAGACTTTTGGTGGATGCCATTTCCGTTCCAAGTTTCTGGAAGCTTGCTTCAGGGCTCTGGTATTTTCTGTATATCAGGGAGCTAATTTCTTGTGACAAATGATTTCGTTTTAAGGGGTGTGACTGCATCTAGGGTATTACGCAAGGTTAAATTTAGATCCTCAATTAGGTGGTTAACAAATGTTTGTACTCCGACGTCCTTGGGTAGGTGTAGGGAGTCTGGAAGGGCATCTAGAAATCTTTGGGTTGTCCGAGAATATATAGCACTGCTTTTGATAATCCTTGGTTGGGTCTGAGCAGATTATTTGTTGCTATTGCAAACGTTATAAGATGGTGGTCCGATAGTCCAGGATTATGGGTAAAAACATTTAGATCCACAATATTTATTCCACGGGACAAAACAGGGTATGACTGTGGCAACGTGTAGGTCCGGAGACATATTGGACAAAACCCACTGAGTCGATGATGGCTCCGAAAGCCTTTTGGAGTGGGTCTGTGGACTTTTCCATGTGACTATTGAAGTCACCAAACATTATAAATACTATCTGCCATGACTACAAGGTCCGATAGGAATTCAGGGAACTCAGTGAGGAACGCTGTATACGGCCCAGGAGGCCTGTTAACAGTAGCTATAGAAAGTTATTGAGTAGGCTGCATAGATTTCATGACAAGAAGCTCAAAAAACGACATTTTTGGGGGGGATAAATATAAATTTTCTGTCGTAAATGTTAGCAACACCTCCGCCTTTGCTGGATGCATGGAGGATATGGTCACTAGTGTAACCAGGAGGAGAGGCCTCATTTAACACAGTCAATTATTCAGGCTTGAGCCATGTTTCAGTCAGGCCAATCACATCAAGGTTATGATCATGATTAGTTAATTGACAATGACTGCCTTGGAAGTGAAGGATCTAACATTAGTAGTCCTATTTTCAGATGTGAGATATTATCACAATCTCTTTCAATAATGACAGGAACGGAGGTCTTTATTCCAGTGAGATTGCTAAAGCGAACACCGCCATGTTTAGTTTTGCTCAACCTAGATCGAGGCACAAACACTGTCTCAATGGGGAAAGCTGAGCTGACTACACTGACTGTGCTAGTGGCAGACTCTACTAAGCTGGAAGGCTGGCTAACAGCCTGCTGCCTGGCCTGCACCCTGTCTCATTGTGGAGCTAGAGGAGTTAGATTCCTGTCTATGGTGGTAGATAAGATGAGAGCACCCCTCCAGCTAGGATGGAGTCCATCACTCCTCAGCAGGCCAGGCTTGGTCCTGTAACACCCCTCCAGCTAGGATGGAGTCCATCACTCCTCAGCAGGCCAGGCTTGGTCCTGTAGCACCCCTCCAGCTAGGATGGAGTCCATCACTCCTCAGCAGGCCAGGCTTGGTCCTGTAGCACCCCTCCAGCTAGGATGGAGTCCATCACTCCTCAGCAGGCCAGGCTTGGTCCTGTAGCACCCCTCCAGCTAGGATGGAGTCCATCACTCCTCAGCAGGCCAGGCTTGGTCCTGTAACACCCCTCCAGCTAGGATGGAGTCCATCACTCCTCAGCAAGCCAGGCTTGGTCCTGTAGCACCCCTCCAGGGTCCGTCACTCCTCAGCAGGCCAGGCTTGGTCCTGTAGCACCCCTCCAGCTAGGATGGAGTCCATCACTCCTCAGCAGGCCAGGCTTGGTCCTGTAGCACCCCTCCAGCTAGGATGGAGTCCGTCACTCCTCAGCAGGCCAGGCTTGGTCCTGTAGCACCCCTCCAGCTAGGATGGAGTCCATCACTCCTCAGCAGGCCAGGCTTGGTCCTGTAGCACCCCTCCAGCTAGGATGGAGTCCATCACTCCTCAGCAAGCCAGGCTTGGTCCTGTAGCACCCCTCCAGGGTCCGTCACTCCTCAGCAGGCCAGGCTTGGTCCTGTAGCACCCCTCCAGCTAGGATGGAGTCCATCACTCCTCAGCAGGCCAGGCTTGGTCCTGTAGCACCCCTCCAGCTAGGATGGAGTCCGTCACTCCTCAGCAGGCCAGGCTTGGTCCTGTAGCACCCCTCCAGCTAGGATGGAGTCCGTCACTCCTCAGCAGGCCAGGCTTGGTCCTGTAGCACCCCTCCAGCTAGGATGGAGTCCGTCACTCCTCAGCAGGCCAGGCTTGGTCCTGTTTGTGGGTGAGTCCCAGAAAGAGTAACAGTTATCTACAAATTATATATTTTGGGAGGGGCAGAAAACAGATTTCAACCAGCGATTGAGTTGTGAGACTCTGCTGTAGAGCTCATCACTCCCCCTAACTGGGAGGGGGCCAGAGACAATTAATAGATGCCGACACATCTTTCTAGCTAATTTACACTCTGAAGCTATGTTGCGCTTGGTGACCTCTGACTGTTTCATCCTAACATCGTTGTTGGCGACGTGGATAACACCAGTTCTAGTCTCAGCCAGCACCATCTTCAGATTAGCCTTTACGTCGGTAGCCCTGCCCCCTGGTAAACAGTGTATGATCGCTGGATGATTCTTTTTAAGTCTAATATTGCGGGTAATGGAGTCGCCAATGACTGGGGTTTTCAATTTGTCCGAGCTAATGGTGGGCGGCTTCGGCGGCTCAGACCCCGTAATGGGTGGAGGAGAGACCTGAGAATGCTCGGCCTCTGACTCCGACTCGTTGCTTAATGGGGAGAACCGGCTGAAAGTTTGTCGACTGAATGAGCGACACCGGTTGAGCATGCCGACAGCATTTCTTTACAGAAGCCTTGAAATAAAGAGTCCTGTAGAACCATGTCCAGATAAAGGGTCCTGTAGAACCATGTCCAGTTAAAGGGTCCTGTAGAACCATGTCCAGATAAAGAGTCCTGTAGAACCATGTCCAGATAAAGAGTCCTGTAGAACCATGTCCAGATAAAGGGTCCTGTAGAACCATGTCCAGATAAAGGGTCCTGTAGAACCATGTCCAGATAAAGCCTCCTGTAGAACCATGTCCAGATAAAGGGTCCGGGGTGAAAAAGTTGAATGAAAAAAGTCGAGCGAGGACTAAACGAAGACGTTGGTAAATGTGTTAAATGCAGAGTTTTGATTAAATGGTTATTAAAAGTAAAAAATGAAAGGTTTGGCAGGTAGCCAAGTATCAACAAACACTACAGCAGCATAGAGACAAGTCAGGAACCCCTTATTCATTTAGGCTAACCCCAGACTTAGTCAGCCAGATGTGGTGATAAACAGCTGTTACTCTCAGCTGTTCCTGTTGGACCCTGTGATATCTGTTCCTGTTGGACCCTGTGATATCTGTTCCTGTTGGAGCCTGTGATATCTGTTCCTGTTGGAGCCTGTGATATCTGTTCCTGTTGGACCCTGTGATATCTGTTCCTGTTGGAGCCTGTGATATCTGTTCCTGTTGGACCCTGTGATATCTGTTCCTGTTGGACCCTGTGATATCTGTTCCTGTTGGAGCCTGTGATATCTGTTCCTGTTGGAGCCTGTGATATCTGTTCCTGTTGGACCCTGTGATATCTGTTCCTGTTGGAGCCTGTGATATCTGTTCCCGTTGGACCCTGTGATATCTGTTCCTGTTGGAGCCTGTGATATCTGTTCCTGTTGGAGCCTGTGATATCTGTTCCTGTTGGACCCTGTGATATCTGTTCCTGTTGGAGCCTGTGATATCTGTTCCTGTTGGACCCTGTGATATCTGTTCCTGTTGGAGCCTGTGATATCTGTTCCTGTTGGAGCCTGTGATATCTGTTCCTGTTGGACCCTGTGATATCTGTTCCTGTTGGAGCCTGTGATATCTGTTCCCGTTGGACCCTGTGATATCTGTTCCTGTTGGAGCCTGTGATATCTGTTCCTGTTGGAGCCTGTGATATCTGTTCCTGTTGGACCCTGTGATATCTGTTCCTGTTGGAGCCTGTGATATCTGTTCCCGTTGGACCCTGTGATATCTGTTCCTGTTGGAGCCTGTGATATCTGTTCCTGTTGGAGCCTGTGATATCTGTTCCTGTTGGACCCTGTGATATCTGTTCCTGTTGGAGCCTGTGATATCTGTTCCTGTTGGACCCTGTGATATCTGTTCCTGTTGGACCCTGTGATATCTGTTCCTGTTGGAGCCTGTGATATCTGTTCCTGTTGGAGCCTGTGATATCTGTTCCTGTTGGACCCTGTGATATCTGTTCCTATTGGAGCCTGTGATATCTGTTCCTGTTGGAGCCAGTGATATCTGTTCCTGTTGGAGCCAGTGATATCTGTTCCTGTTGGAGCCAGTGATATCTGTTCCTGTTGGAGCCTGTGATATCTGTTCCTGTTGGAGCCTGTGATATCTGTTCCTGTTGGACCCTGTGATATCTGTTCCTATTGGAGCCTGTGATATCTGTTCCTGTTGGACCCTGTGATATCTGTTCCTGTTGGACCCTGTGATATCTGTTCCTGTTGGAGCCTGTGATATCTGTTCCTGTTGGAGCCTGTGATATCTGTTCCTGTTGGAGCCAGTGATATCTGTTCCTGTTGGAGCCTGTGATATCTGTTCCCGTTGGACCCTGTGATATCTGGTCCTGTTGGAGCCTGTGATATCTGTTCCTGTTGGAGCCTGTGATATCTGTTCCCGTTGGACCCTGTGATATCTGGTCCTGTTGGAGCCTGTGATATCTGTTCCTGTTGGAGCCTGTGATATATGTTCCTGTTGGAGCCTGTGATATATGTTCCTGTTGGACCCTGTGATATCTGGTCCTGTTGGAGCCTGTGATATCTGTTCCTATTGGAGCCTGTGATATTTGTTCCTGTTGGAGCCTGTGATATCTGGTCCTGTTGGAGCCTGTGATATCTGTTCCTGTTGGACCCTGTGATATCTGTTCCTGTTGGACCCTGTGATATCTGTTCCTGTTGGAGCCTGTGATATCTGTTCCTGTTGGAGCCTGTGATATCTGTTCCTGTTGGAGCCTGTGATATCTGTTCCCGTTGGACCCTGTGATATCTGTTCCTGTTGGAGCCAGTGATATCTGTTCCTGTTGGAGCCTGTGATATCTGTTCCTGTTGGAGCCTGTGATATCTGTTCCTGTTAGTCTGTGATATCTGTTCCTGTTGGAGCCTGTGATATCTGTTCCTGTTGGAGCCTGTGATATCTGTTCCTGTTGGAGCCTGTGATATCTGTTCCTGTTGGAGCCTGTGATATCTGTTCCTGTTGGAGCTAGTGATATCTGTTCCTGTTGGAGCCTGTGATATCTGTTCCTGTTGGAGCCTGTGATATCTGTTCCTGTTGGAGCCTGTGATATCTGTTCCTGTTGGAGCTAGTGATATCTGTTCCTGTTGGAGCCTGTGATATCTGTTCCTGTTGGAGCCTGTGATATCTGTTCCTGTTGGAGCCTGTGATATCTGTTCCTGTTGGAGCCTGTGATATCTGTTCCTATTGGAGCCTGTGATATCTGTTCCTGTTGGTCCAAAAAGGTAACTTTATAAACAAGCTAGTGAAAAGGAGAGAGCCAAGATCCAGTGCCACTCAGGGGAATGGAAACAATAATATGACTGCATACATATACAGAGGCTGCAGACAGCGGGCTGTGTCACTCCAACTATAAGAATCAATCCATCCTTGACCGGCAAATTCATTCCAACAGACTTTCAATGTCCTTATTAGTCCTTAAATCCTTCCATAAAGTGTAAGGGTTGGGGTGAGGTGTGACCCAGGTGCGGTGCAGGATAGACAGTAGGCAAGGATGGTGAAACAAGGATCTTTACTGGTGGTCCAAAGACCAGGATACAAAACAACAGACTATACACGAAAACAAATGAGGAGCACATAGGTCTCCAAAAAACAGGCTGACAGCAAACAATACGAAATACTAACTCTGACTGGAAAAACACAATGACACAGGGAGAACACTTCTCGAGTACCTGTAACTCCGTCACGTGATCCGACACTGATACGTACTGCTTGACATCAAGGAACTAGCAGAGAAAACTGAGCAAGGGAACACAGGGAAGTGAGGGCATAAATACACAGGTGAATCAGATAGCCACAGGTGACACCAATAGGCAGATAATTAGTCCCGACTGTGAGTGAGGAGGTGCCAATGGTTGTCGGAGGAATGAGCGACACCGGTTGAGCATGCCGACAGCATTTCTTTACAGAAGCCTTGAAATAAAGAGTCCTGTAGAACCATGTCCAGATAAAGGGTCCTGTAGAACCATGTCCAGTTAAAGGGTCCTGTAGAACCATGTCCAGATAAAGAGTCCTGTAGAACCATGTCCAGATAAAGAGTCCTGTAGAACCATGTCCAGATAAAGGGTCCTGTAGAACCATGTCCAGATAAAGGGTCCTGTAGAACCATGTCCAGATAAAGCCTCCTGTAGAACCATGTCCAGATAAAGGGTCCGGGGTGAAAAAGTTGAATGAAAAAAGTCGAGCGAGGACTAAACGAAGACGTTGGTAAATGTGTTAAATGCAGAGTTTTGATTAAATGGTTATTAAAAGTAAAAAATGAAAGGTTTGGCAGGTAGCCAAGTATCAACAAACACTACAGCAGCATAGAGACAAGTCAGGAACCCCTTATTCATTTAGGCTAACCCCAGACTTAGTCAGCCAGATGTGGTGATAAACAGCTGTTACTCTCAGCTGTTCCTGTTGGACCCTGTGATATCTGTTCCTGTTGGACCCTGTGATATCTGTTCCTGTTGGAGCCTGTGATATCTGTTCCTGTTGGAGCCTGTGATATCTGTTCCTGTTGGACCCTGTGATATCTGTTCCTGTTGGAGCCTGTGATATCTGTTCCTGTTGGACCCTGTGATATCTGTTCCTGTTGGACCCTGTGATATCTGTTCCTGTTGGAGCCTGTGATATCTGTTCCTGTTGGAGCCTGTGATATCTGTTCCTGTTGGACCCTGTGATATCTGTTCCTGTTGGAGCCTGTGATATCTGTTCCCGTTGGACCCTGTGATATCTGTTCCTGTTGGAGCCTGTGATATCTGTTCCTGTTGGAGCCTGTGATATCTGTTCCTGTTGGACCCTGTGATATCTGTTCCTGTTGGAGCCTGTGATATCTGTTCCTGTTGGACCCTGTGATATCTGTTCCTGTTGGACCCTGTGATATCTGTTCCTGTTGGAGCCTGTGATATCTGTTCCTGTTGGAGCCTGTGATATCTGTTCCTGTTGGACCCTGTGATATCTGTTCCTATTGGAGCCTGTGATATCTGTTCCTGTTGGAGCCAGTGATATCTGTTCCTGTTGGAGCCAGTGATATCTGTTCCTGTTGGAGCCAGTGATATCTGTTCCTGTTGGAGCCTGTGATATCTGTTCCTGTTGGAGCCTGTGATATCTGTTCCTGTTGGACCCTGTGATATCTGTTCCTATTGGAGCCTGTGATATCTGTTCCTGTTGGACCCTGTGATATCTGTTCCTGTTGGACCCTGTGATATCTGTTCCTGTTGGAGCCTGTGATATCTGTTCCTGTTGGAGCCTGTGATATCTGTTCCTGTTGGAGCCAGTGATATCTGTTCCTGTTGGAGCCTGTGATATCTGTTCCCGTTGGACCCTGTGATATCTGGTCCTGTTGGAGCCTGTGATATCTGTTCCTGTTGGAGCCTGTGATATCTGTTCCCGTTGGACCCTGTGATATCTGGTCCTGTTGGAGCCTGTGATATCTGTTCCTGTTGGAGCCTGTGATATATGTTCCTGTTGGAGCCTGTGATATATGTTCCTGTTGGACCCTGTGATATCTGGTCCTGTTGGAGCCTGTGATATCTGTTCCTATTGGAGCCTGTGATATTTGTTCCTGTTGGAGCCTGTGATATCTGGTCCTGTTGGAGCCTGTGATATCTGTTCCTGTTGGACCCTGTGATATCTGTTCCTGTTGGACCCTGTGATATCTGTTCCTGTTGGAGCCTGTGATATCTGTTCCTGTTGGAGCCTGTGATATCTGTTCCTGTTGGAGCCTGTGATATCTGTTCCCGTTGGACCCTGTGATATCTGTTCCTGTTGGAGCCAGTGATATCTGTTCCTGTTGGAGCCTGTGATATCTGTTCCTGTTGGAGCCTGTGATATCTGTTCCTGTTAGTCTGTGATATCTGTTCCTGTTGGAGCCTGTGATATCTGTTCCTGTTGGAGCCTGTGATATCTGTTCCTGTTGGAGCCTGTGATATCTGTTCCTGTTGGAGCCTGTGATATCTGTTCCTGTTGGAGCTAGTGATATCTGTTCCTGTTGGAGCCTGTGATATCTGTTCCTGTTGGAGCCTGTGATATCTGTTCCTGTTGGAGCCTGTGATATCTGTTCCTGTTGGAGCTAGTGATATCTGTTCCTGTTGGAGCCTGTGATATCTGTTCCTGTTGGAGCCTGTGATATCTGTTCCTGTTGGAGCCTGTGATATCTGTTCCTGTTGGAGCCTGTGATATCTGTTCCTATTGGAGCCTGTGATATCTGTTCCTGTTGGTCCAAAAAGGTAACTTTATAAACAAGCTAGTGAAAAGGAGAGAGCCAAGATCCAGTGCCACTCAGGGGAATGGAAACAATAATATGACTGCATACATATACAGAGGCTGCAGACAGCGGGCTGTGTCACTCCAACTATAAGAATCAATCCATCCTTGACCGGCAAATTCATTCCAACAGACTTTCAATGTCCTTATTAGTCCTTAAATCCTTCCATAAAGTGTAAGGGTTGGGGTGAGGTGTGACCCAGGTGCGGTGCAGGATAGACAGTAGGCAAGGATGGTGAAACAAGGATCTTTACTGGTGGTCCAAAGACCAGGATACAAAACAACAGACTATACACGAAAACAAATGAGGAGCACATAGGTCTCCAAAAAACAGGCTGACAGCAAACAATACGAAATACTAACTCTGACTGGAAAAACACAATGACACAGGGAGAACACTTCTCGAGTACCTGTAACTCCGTCACGTGATCCGACACTGATACGTACTGCTTGACATCAAGGAACTAGCAGAGAAAACTGAGCAAGGGAACACAGGGAAGTGAGGGCATAAATACACAGGTGAATCAGATAGCCACAGGTGACACCAATAGGCAGATAATTAGTCCCGACTGTGAGTGAGGAGGTGCCAATGGTTGTCGGAGGATGACACCTAGTGCGTCGCTCCGGAACTGCGACCCACTCCTGTAACAATAAAGTGTATATCATCAAACTTAAAAAGCTGCCTTTGATTTATCCTAAGAAAAGAAAAGTGTAAAAACAACATACAATTGTTCCAAAAGTTACACCGCACACAAGCCAAAGATCACCATGCGCAATGCCAAGCGTTGACTGGAGTGGGGTAAAGCTTGCCACCATTGGACCCTGTGACACAAGCCTACCAGACGAGCTAAATCACTTCTGTCCTCGCTTCGAGGCAAGCAACACTGAAGCATGCATGAGAGCCTCAGCTGTTCCGGATGACTATGTGATCACGCTCTTTGTAGCCGTTGTGAGTAAGACCTTTAAACAGGTCAACATTCACAAGGCCGCAGGGCCAGACGGATTACCAGGACGTGTACTCCGAGCATGCGCTGACCAACTGGCAAGTGTCTTCACTGACATTTTCAACATGTCCCTGACTGTGTCTGTAATACCAACATGTTTCAAGCAGACCACCATAGTCCTTGTTCCCAAGAACACTAAGATAACCTGCCTAAATGACTACCAACCCGTAGCACTCACGTCTGTAGCCATGAAGTGCTTTGAAAGGCTGGTCATGGCTCACATCAACAACATTATCCCAGAAACCCTAGACCCACTCCAATTTGCATAGCGCCCCAACAGATCCACAGATGATGCAATCTCTATTGCACTCCACACTGCCCTTTCCCACCTGGACAAGAGGAACACCTATGTGAGAATGCTATTCATTGACTCCAGCTCAGCGTTCAACACCATAGTGCCCTCAAAGCTCATCACTAAGCTAAGGACCCTGCACCTCCCTCTGCAACTGGATCCTGGACTTCCTGACGGGCCGCCCCCAGGTGGTAAGGGTAGGTAACAACACATCTGCCAACCTCTCCCTCAACATGCTCAAGGCAAAGGAGATGATTGTGGACTACAAGGGAAAAAAGAGGACTGAGCACGCCCCCATTCTCATCGCCGGGGCTGTAGTGGAGCAGGTTGAGAGCTTCAACTTCCTTGGTGTCCACATCACCAACAAACTGTCATGGTCCTAACACACCAAGACAGTTGTGAAGAGGGCACGACAAAGCTTATTCCCCCTCAGGAGACTGAAAAGATTTGGCATGGGTCCTCAGATCCTCAAAAGGATCTACAGCTGCACCATCGAGAGCATCCTGACTGGTTGCATCACCGCCTGGTATGGCAACTGCTCGGCCTCCGACCGCAAGGCGCTACAGAGGGTAGTGCGTACGGCCCAGTACATCACTGGGGCCAAGCTTCCTGAAATCCAGGACCTCTATACCAGGCGGTGTCAGAGGAAGGCCCTAAAAATTGTCAAAGACTCCAGCCACCCTAGTCATAGAATGTTCCCTCTGCAGCTCACAGCAAGCGGTACCGGAGCGCCAAGTCTAGGTCCAAAAGGCTTCTTAACAGCTTCTACCCCCAAGCCATAAGACTCCTGAACAGCTAATCATGGCTACCCGGACAATTTGCATTGCACCATTAAAACCCAACCGGATACTGTTTCTATTGAGTTCTGTCGGTTTAAAACCCAACCGGGAACTGTTTCTATTGAGTTCTGTCGGTTTAAAACCCAACCGGGATACTGTTTCTTTTGAGTTCTGTTGGTTTAAAACCCAACCAGGGAACTGTTTCTATTGAGTTATGTTGGTTTAAAACCCAACCGGGATACTGTTTCTATTGAGTTCTGTTGGTTTAAAACCCAACCGGGATGCTGTTTCTATTGAGTTCTGTTGGTTTAAAACCCAACCGGGAAGCTGTTTCTATTGAGTTCTGTTGGTTTAAAACCCAACCGGGATACTGTTTCTATTGAGTTCTGTTGGTTTAAAACCCAACCGGGATACTGTTTCTATTGAGTTCTGTCGGTTTAAAACCCAACCGGGATGCTGTTTCTATTGAGTTCTGTTGGTTTAAAACCCAACTGGGATACTGTTTCTATTGAGTTCTGTTCTTTGAGGTAGGTATATAGTGTTTTGCCACAAAACATGATTATTTGTCTCTCTAAAATAAAGTTAGATTGCAATATATTTCAAACAAAATCATGTTTTTTCACTAGCCCATGTCATGGTAAGATTAATCCTGTCAGTCTTTTCACTAGCCCATGTCATGGTAAGATTAATCCTGTCAGTCTATTCACTAGCCCATGTCATGGTAAGATTAATCCTGTCAGTCTTTTCACTGGCCCATGTCATGGTAAGATTAATCCTGTCAGTCTATTCACTGGCCCATGTCATGGTAAGATTAATCCTGTCAGTCTTTTCACTAGCCCATGTCATGGTAAGATTAATCCTGTCAGTCTTTTCACTAGCCCATGTCATGGTAAAATTAATCCTGTCAGTCTATTCACTGGCCCATGTCATGGTAAGATTAATCCTGTCAGTCTATTCACTAGCCCATGTCATGGTAAGATTAATCCTGTCAGTCTTTTCACTAGCCCATGTCATGGTAAGATTAATCCTGTCAGTCTTTTCACTGGCCCATGTCATGGTAAGATTAATCCTGTCAGTCTTTTCACTGGCCCATGTCATGGTAAGATTAATCCTGTCAGTCTATTCACTGGCCCATGTCATGGTAAGATTAATCCTGTCAGTCTATTCACTAGCCCATGTCATGGTAAGATTAATCCTGTCAGTCTTTTCACTAGCCCATGTCATGGTAAGATTAATCCTGTCAGTCTATTCACTAGCCCATGTCATGGTAAGATTAATCCTGTCAGTCTTTTCACTAGCCCATGTCATGGTAAGATTAATCATGTCTCTTTTCACTAGCCCATGTCATGGTAAGATTAATCCTGTCAGTCTATTCACTAGCCCATGTCATGGTAAGATTAATCCTGTCAGTCTTTTCACTGGCCCATGTCATGGTAAGATTAATCATGTCAGTCTTTTCACTAGCCCATGTCATGGTAAGATTAATCATGTCTCTTTTCACTAGCCCATGTCATGGTAAGATTAATCCTGTCAGTCTATTCACTAGCCCATGTCATGGTAAGATTAATCATGTCTCTTTTCACTAGCCCATGTCATGCTAAGATGAAATAATACTAGCTCTATCTCTTTCACAATATGTTTTTTTAATTTATGTAAACTTACCATCATTTCTTAAAATTTATATATATGAAGTTTTGAAATGAAACTCTTCACTTGTTGCTGGCAGACTGTCACATTTACATCTCAATAGACTACAGCACAATGTCTGTCCACCATTATCCGTGTTGTTCCTCCCCTGTTCAGATGATTCCCTGTAGTCTGTCTGGTGCTTGGTACCATCGTCATTCAGCTCTGCTGTCGCGACGTTTTCCAGCCTTCAAACATCCATCATTGCTCTCTGCTAAATATAGTCCTATTGTAACAATATCATAAACATGAGCATGGTTTTATAGATCGACTGTCAGGATGACATGACATGGTGAGGGATAAGGATTTATGAACCTGTTGAATTATTACCTGACTCGCCCTTTGGCTCGCGCAGCAGCTTTGTTTGGTTTGTTTTGAATATGTTTTCAATACATTCAGACAGGCTTCGCTCCAAACACGTCAGAATATGAACTGAGCGTCTGTGAGGCACAGCTGTGTTCTCACTGATCCTCTCCTAATCATCCTCTAACACACCATCTCCATGGTGACGATGAGCCCAATCACTCCTCCACACCACTTTAGTGTAGTGCCTGTGATTTGTTGGCAAGGTACAGTGAGGAAAAAAAGTATTTGATCCCCTGCTGATTTTGTACGTTTGCCCACTGACAAAGAAATGATCAGGCTATAATTTTAAAGGTAGGTTTATTTGAACAGTGAGAGACAGAATAACAACAAAAAAATCCAGAAAAACGCATGTCAAAAATGTTATAAATTGATTTGCATTTTAATGAGGGAAATAAGTATTTGACCCCTCTGCAAAACATGACTTAGTACTTGGTGGCAAAACCCTTGTTGGCAATCACAGAGGTCAGACGTTTCTTGTAGTTGGCCACCAGGTTTGCACACATCTCAGGAGGGATTTTGTTCCACTCCTCTTTGCAGATCTTCTCCAAGTCATTAAGGTTTCGAGGCTGACGTTTGGCAACTCGAACCTTCAGCTCCCTCCACAGATTTTCTATGGGATTAAGGTCTGAAGGCTGGCTAGGCCATTCCAGGTCCTTACTGTGCTTCTTCTTGAGCCACTCCTTTGTTGCCTTGGCCGTGTGTTTTGGGTCATTGTCATGCTGGAATACCCATCCACGACCCATTTTCAATGCCCTGGCTGAGGGAAGGAGGTTCTCACCCAAGATTTGACGGTACATGGCCCCGTCCATCGTCCCTTTGATGCGGTGAAGTTGTCCTGTCCCCTTAGCAGAAAAACACCCCCAAAGCATAATGTTTCCACCTCCATGTTTGACGGTGGGGATGGTGTTCTTGGGGTCATAGGCAGCATTCCTCCTCCTCCAAACACGGCGAGTTGAGTTGATGCCAAAGAGCTCGATTTTGGTCTCATCTGACCACAACACTTTCACCCAGTTCTCCTCTGAATCATTCAGATGTTCATTGGCAAACTTCAGACGGCCCTGTATATGTGCTTTCTTGAGCAGGGGGACCTTGCGGGCGCTGCAGGATTTCAGTCCTTCACAGCGTAGTGTGTTACCAATTGTTTTCTTGATGACTATGGTCCCAGCTGCCTTGAGATCATTGACAAGATCCTCCTGTGTAGTTCTGGGCTGATTCCTCACCGTTCTCATGATCATTGCAACTCCACAAGGTGAGATCTTGCATGGAGCCCCAGGCCGAGGGAGATTGACAGTTCTTTTGTGTTTCTTCAATTTGCGAATAATCGCACCAACTGTTGTCACCTTCTCAACAAGCTGCTTGGCGATGGTCTTGTAGCCTATTCCAGCCTTGTGTAGGTCTACAATCTTGTCCCTGACATCCTTGGAGAGCTATTTGGTCTTGGCCATGGTGGAGAGTTTGGAATCTGATTGATTGATTGCTTCTGTGGACAGGTGTCTTTTATACAGGTAACAAGCTGAGATTAGGAGCACTCCCTTTAAGAGTGTGCTCCTAATCTCAGCTCGTTACCTGTATAAAAGACACCTGGGAGCCAGAAATCTTTCTGATTGAGAGGGGGTCAAATACTTATTTCCCTCATTAAAATGCAAATACATTTATAACATTTTTGACATGCGTTTTTCTGGATTTTTTTGTCTGTCTCTCACTGTTCAAATAAACCTACCATTCAAATTATAGACTGATCATTTCTTTGTCAGTGGGCAAACGTACAAAATCAGTAGGGGATCAAATACTTTTTTCCCCTCACTGTATATGGTGTTTGTGTCACACCCACACAACAACAACAGGATGCTCATTCTGACAAGGGATATACCTACAGTATATCATTAGGATAATGAACTCGTAAACTGGGTTAGATGAAATAACCTCAGGACCATACCAGAATCCTGAACTAGACTGATATAACATCACCTATGATTTATGTGATGATTGGTTGGTTGATTGATTGACCTACCAGTAGGTTAGAGAGAGAGATCCCCACCAATAGAGCCTGTACCAGAGTCTGTCTGCCAGGCTGCTGGGCATCAAGGATGATCCACTATACACTGATGTTACTGACAGCAGGAGGTCCAATAATGAGTTCTAGTGTCATATTGTGTGGTAGTAACCTAAATACCATTCATATTGTGTGGTAGTAACCTACAGTGCATTCGGAAAGTATTCAGACCCCTTGACTTTTTCCACATTTTCAGGGTAAACCTCTGCTTTCATAAAGCATATCATTTTACTAGTCAGGGTAAACGTCATCATTGACCACGTTTACATGCGCACCAATATCCCATTTACAATAGTATTGGGATATTGGTGTATTCTGTAGTATGCTGTTTTTCAGTTTACACATATAAACATAATATCTGTTAAAAGCTTCTATCCCGGTTATGAGAAACCCTGAAAAGATACCTGAGATATGCTGATTTTAGACAGGATACTGTGGCATGTCAACATCTTATCCCCTTTACTGTCTGCGCAGGCTCAGTTTCGGATATCATGTTGTGTGATGAAGTTTTCATCTGATTGTCAAACAAATCACTTCAAATAGTAGGCTACCTGCACAGTTCGATCCACCATAATAATTCCATAATAATGTATTTTGATGATACTCCATGCTGGACCGTATAGTCTACTGGATCCTTTCACCTCTAATTTAGACAAGTTTCTGTTTATAATTTCGGACATTTGGTAGGCCATTTGTTTGTCAACTATATAGTTAGATACATGCAGCTTCTCTTCTGTCATAAATTGTTGCCCTATGAGACTAAATAAAGTATAGTGCTCACCAGAATAATGTCTTACATCGATAGAATTAATGCATCAGTAATCTAGTTAAGACCGGTAAAATTGTCTGTTTCGTTTAGGGACCCGGTAGAAAACGCAATAACTCCAAAACAGTGGAAAGATAGGTCCTGTTCAAAATGTCAGTTTGACTGGTTTTAAGGAATTGAAAAGCTGAAAAAACGATGAAACACCTTTCTGATAGGCCAGTTGGTCTTCGGTGCATATTTGATTTGGTTGAAATACTGTCGGCTTGCATAACAGCGTCAAAAACAACACATTACAGCTCATTCGCATTTTCTCAAGAGATGCTGAAAGAATTAAATATGTCTCTACTCCTGTTCCCGAGACAAAATAACATTTGTTCTATAATTTTACTGCAAGAAATGCAGAATTCTGCAGGGAGTTAATATTATATTACGCTACATTTGAGAGGTTATAGTCCTACTGTCAGTGTCCATATTTCAAGTTACTGTTCCATTTAACAGATGTGAACTTAAATTAGGAATATTCTGTTTATTCATGGCTACAGGGATACTCTTGAGCAGGATACCAAAGGTCAATGTAAACAGTTTATCCCGAATAAGACCTTAAGCAGGATATGAGCTACTATCCAGAATACTGTGCGCATGTAAACGTGGTCATTGCTAGAGGGTACATGGTGGTTTAGCACATCATTGTATACACCAAAGATGTATTGAGAATAAACTAAAAGTATAACTGTCGATGTACTACTATAATATAGCCTGTAGACATCTGTTTCTGAAATGTCATTTAAGAAAGTGACGTCACTGATCTTGTCTTACCGTAGTTAGATTGTTTCCACACAAAAAAAATCCGTGCGCCAAAGTTCCTAAGTGTTCCGTATGTCGAAACATTCACATTTTATTCAAATCCAATGAATACAGTTTAAACATCTTCCAAAAAGAAAAATATCCTACATACAGTATCATCCAAAAAGGTAGGTAGGTTATTATTATACCAGCCGTCCCATCTTCCAACTGGGTACTTTCACAACCACTTTTTCAGATCGTAAAATATTTTTTTGCTTTTTTGGGAAACATCCCCAACTGTATACCATTGGCTGAGCATTGTAAAACTACGTCACTCTTACTGACATTGATTGGTTGAACACCTTGTCAGTCTGCACTGAGCGAGAATCCACGTGTGCACTTTTACCCCGCCTGCTTGGAGTCCCTCTCTGGCCAGACAGACAGAATCCGCTACTTGTTGAGTGAGTCAATTGATGGACGTTTGAAGTGCGCCATGCATATTCTATTCACAATGATACAGTAGCCTACTAGGATATATATTTTTTAATCCAGTTTTTATTTGGCTTAATGGTGTATTCAAATATTATATTCCTTACATTTTCCATTCTTTTTAAAATTAATTAATTCATTACTTTGTGACAGATTCTCCCCACGTTATGGAACCTGTTGATTTTAGACTAGGGTGTGGAAATGAACAGAAAGGGTTAATATAAAATCTAACTTTAGGTCCCATGAAGAAAGTTGTGTCTGCGCATCGCCCTGGATGCGGTTAGGAGACGAACACGGCCAGGCGGGACACAAGAGTTCTCTGAAGGCTACGTGCAGAAAGTCACGCTGCGCTTACTCGTTTTTGCAATTATCTTTATACCATATTTTTTTATATGACAGGAGAAAAAACGAACTATCTCAAATAACTCCTGACACACCGTCAATTAGCAGACGCTCTTATCCAGACTTACAGTTAGGGAGTACATACATTCATCATACTAGCCCCCAGTGGGAATCGAACCCACAACCCTGGCGTTGCAAACGCCATGCTCTACCAACTGAGCTACATCCCTGCTGGCCATTACCTCCCTTACCCTGGGCCAATTGTGTGCCACAGAGCCTGGATTCGAACCAGGATCTCTAGTGGCACAGCTAGCACCACGATGCAGTGCCTTAGAGCACTGCGCCACTCGGGAGTATAGAACATGCAGTTAAAAAGGTAATATTCATTGGAAACAATACAAACTTGTCAAAAACAATATTAACATGCTCACCTATCATAATGTTGCCTAGGTTACTTTAATGATAGAAAACTCTGTCATAATGTAAAGCTTTTTACAATAACAAATCACTTAATATAATTTTGCATTATGTACAATATAATGTTTGACAGCTGGTTAAATTCAGAGAAGAATGCAGGTGAATAGAAGAATAAAGGAACAGAAGGATGAGGGGAGTGAGAGAGGAATGGAGGGAAGGGTACAGGTATGTGGCTCTGGAGTTTAGTTTACTAAATGATCTAGAGATACTTATTCAAAAGGAGCACAGCAGCAGCTCTGTACAGATCTGAATAGACTAGCAGAACATAGTGATATACAGTATGGAATTCTAGAACTCTAAATGGACTAGTAGAACATAGTGATATACAGTATGGAATTCTAGAACTCTAAATGGACTAGTAGAACATAGTGATATACAGTATGGAATTCTAGAACTCTAAATGGACTAGTAGAACATAGTGATATACAGTATGGAATTCTAGAACTCTAAATGGACTAGTAGAACATAGTGATATACAGTATGGAATTCTAGAACTCTAAATGGACTAGCAGAACATAGTGATATACAGTATGGAATTCTAGAACTCTAAATGGACTAGTAGAACATAGTGATATACAGTATGGAATTCTAGAACTCTAAATGGACTAGCAGAACATAGTGATATACAGTATGGAATTCTAGAACTCTAAATGGACTAGCAGAACATAGTGATATACAGTATGGAATTCTAGAACTCTAAATGGACTAGTAGAACATAGTGATATACAGTATGGAATTCTAGAACTCTAAATGGACTAGTAGAACATAGTGATATACAGTATGGAATTCTAGAACTCTAAATGGACTAGTAGAACATAGTGATATACAGTATGGAATTCTAGAACTCTAAATGGACTAGTAGAACATAGTGATATACAGTATGGAATTCTAGAACTCTAAATGGACTAGTAGAACATAGTGATATACAGTATGGAATTCTAGAACTCTAAATGGACTAGTAGAACATAGTGATATACAGTATGGAATTCTAGAACTCTAAATGGACTAGTAGAACATAGTGACTTTAACTCTACCCACATGTACATATTACCTCAACTACCTCAACTAGCCGGTGCCCCCGCACATTGACTCTGCAACGGTACCCCCCCTGTATATATAGCCTCCCTACTGTCACTTTATTTTACTTCTGCTCTTTTTTTCTCAACACTTTTTTTGTTGTTGTTTTATTCTTACTTTTTTTGTTTAAAATAAATGCACTGTTGGTTAAGGGCTGTAAGTAAGCATTTCACTGTAATGTCTGCACCTGTTGTATTCGGCGCATGTGACCAATAAAATTTGATTTGATTTGATTTGATATACAGTATGGAATTCTAGAACTCTAAATGGACTAGTAGAACATAGTGATATACAGTATGGAATTCTAGAACTCTAAATGGACTAGTAGAACATAGTGATATACAGTATGGAATTCTAGAACTCTAAATGGACTAGCAGAACATAGTGATATACAGTATGGAATTCTAGAACTCTAAATGGACTAGTAGAACATAGTGATATACAGTATGGAATTCTAGAACTCTAAATGGACTAGTAGAACATAGTGATATACAGTATGGAATTCTAGAACTCTAAATGGACTAGTAGAACATAGTGATATACAGTATGGAATTCTAGAACTCTAAATGGACTAGCAGAACATAGTGATATACAGTATGGAATTCTAGAACTCTAAATGGACTAGTAGAACATAGTGATATACAGTATGGAATTCTAGAACTCTAAATGGACTAGTAGAACATAGTGATATACAGTATGGAATTCTAGAACTCTAAATGGACTAGCAGAACATAGTGATATACAGTATGGAATTCTAGAACTCTAAATGGACTAGTAGAACATAGTGATATACAGTATGGAATTCTAGAACTCTAAATGGACTAGTAGAACATAGTGATATACAGTATGGAATTCTAGAACTCTAAATGGACTATTAGAACATAGTGATATACAGTATGGAATTCTAGAACTCTAAATGGACTAGTAGAACATAGTGATATACAGTATGGAATTCTAGAACTCTAAATGGACTAGCAGAACATAGTGATATACAGTATGGAATTCTAGAACTCTAAATGGACTAGTAGAACATAGTGATATACAGTATGGAATTCTAGAACTCTAAATGGACTAGTAGAACATAGTGATATACAGTATGGAATTCTAGAACTCTAAATGGACTAGTAGAACATAGTGATATACAGTATGGAATTCTAGAACTCTAAATGGACTAGTAGAACATAGTGATATACAGTATGGAATTCTAGAACTCTAAATGGACTAGTAGAACATAGTGACTTTAACTCTACCCACATGTACATATTACCTCAACTACCTCAACTAGCCGGTGCCCCCGCACATTGACTCTGCAACGGTACCCCCCCTGTATATATAGCCTCCCTACTGTCACTTTATTTTACTTCTGCTCTTTTTTTCTCAACACTTTTTTTGTTGTTGTTTTATTCTTACTTTTTTTGTTTAAAATAAATGCACTGTTGGTTAAGGGCTGTAAGTAAGCATTTCACTGTAATGTCTGCACCTGTTGTATTCGGCGCATGTGACCAATAAAATTTGATTTGATTTGATTTGATATACAGTATGGAATTCTAGAACTCTAAATGGACTAGTAGAACATAGTGATATACAGTATGGAATTCTAGAACTCTAAATGGACTAGTAGAACATAGTGATATACAGTATGGAATTCTAGAACTCTAAATGGACTAGCAGAACATAGTGATATACAGTATGGAATTCTAGAACTCTAAATGGACTAGTAGAACATAGTGATATACAGTATGGAATTCTAGAACTCTAAATGGACTAGTAGAACATAGTGATATACAGTATGGAATTCTAGAACTCTAAATGGACTAGTAGAACATAGTGATATACAGTATGGAATTCTAGAACTCTAAATGGACTAGCAGAACATAGTGATATACAGTATGGAATTCTAGAACTCTAAATGGACTAGTAGAACATAGTGATATACAGTATGGAATTCTAGAACTCTAAATGGACTAGTAGAACATAGTGATATACAGTATGGAATTCTAGAACTCTAAATGGACTAGTAGAACATAGTGATATACAGTATGGAATTCTAGAACTCTAAATGGACTAGCAGAACATAGTGATATACAGTATGGAATTCTAGAACTCTAAATGGACTAGTAGAACATAGTGATATACAGTATGGAATTCTAGAACTCTAAATGGACTAGCAGAACATAGTGATATACAGTATGGAATTCTAGAACTCTAAATGGACTAGTAGAACATAGTGATATACAGTATGGAATTCTAGAACTCTAAATGGACTAGTAGAACATAGTGATATACAGTATGGAATTCTAGAACTCTAAATGGACTATTAGAACATAGTGATATACAGTATGGAATTCTAGAACTCTAAATGGACTAGTAGAACATAGTGATATACAGTATGGAATTCTAGAACTCTAAATGGACTAGTAGAACATAGTGATATACAGTATGGAATTCTAGAACTCTAAATGGACTAGTAGAACATAGTGATATACAGTATGGAATTCTAGAACTCTAAATGGACTAGTAGAACATAGTGATATACAGTATGGAATTCTAGAACTCTAAATGGACTAGTAGAACATAGTGATATACAGTATGGAATTCTAGAACTCTAAATGGACTAGTAGAACATAGTGATATACAATATGGAATTCTAGAACTCTAAATGGACTAGTAGAACATAGTGATATACAGTATGGAATTCTAGAACTCTAAATGGACTAGTAGAACATAGTGATATACAGTATGGAATTCTAGAACTCTAAATGGACTAGTAGAACATAGTGATATACAGTATGGAATTCTAGAACTCTAAATGGACTAGCAGAACATAGTGATATACAGTATGGAATTCTAGAACTCTAAATGGACTAGTAGAACATAGTGATATACAGTATGGAATTCTAGAACTCTAAATGGACTAGTAGAACATAGTGATATACAGTATGGAATTCTAGAACTCTAAATGGACTAGTAGAACATAGTGATATACAGTATGGAATTCTAGAACTCTAAATGGACTAGCAGAACATAGTGATATACAGTATGGAATTCTAGAACTCTAAATGGACTAGTAGAACATAGTGATATACAGTATGGAATTCTAGAACTCTAAATGGACTAGTAGAACATAGTGATATACAGTATGGAATTCTAGAACTCTAAATGGACTAGTAGAACATAGTGATATACAGTATGGAATTCTAGAACTCTAAATGGACTAGCAGAACATAGTGATATACAGTATGGAATTCTAGAACTCTAAATGGACTAGTAGAACATAGTGATATACAGTATGGAATTCTAGAACTCTAAATGGACTAGTAGAACATAGTGATATACAGTATGGAATTCTAGAACTCTAAATGGACTAGTAGAACATAGTGATATACAATATGGAATTCTAGAACTCTAAATGGACTAGTAGAACATAGTGATATACAGTATGGAATTCTAGAACTCTAAATGGACTAGTAGAACATAGTGATATACAGTATGGAATTCTAGAACTCTAAATGGACTAGTAGAACATAGTGATATACAGTATGGAATTCTAGAACTCTAAATGGACTAGCAGAACATAGTGATATACAGTATGGAATTCTAGAACTCTAAATGGACTAGTAGAACATAGTGATATACAGTATGGAATTCTAGAACTCTAAATGGACTAGTAGAACATAGTGATATACAGTATGGAATTCTAGAACTCTAAATGGACTAGTAGAACATAGTGATATACAGTATGGAATTCTAGAACTCTAAATGGACTAGCAGAACATAGTGATATACAGTATGGAATTCTAGAACTCTAAATGGACTAGTAGAACATAGTGATATACAGTATGGAATTCTAGAACTCTAAATGGACTAGTAGAACATAGTGATATACAGTATGGAATTCTAGAACTCTAAATGGACTAGTAGAACATAGTGATATACAGTATGGAATTCTAGAACTCTAAATGGACTAGCAGAACATAGTGATATACAGTATGGAATTCTAGAACTCTAAATGGACTAGTAGAACATAGTGATATACAGTATGGAATTCTAGAACTCTAAATGGACTAGCAGAACATAGTGATATACAGTATGGAATTCTAGAACTCTAAATGGACTAGTAGAACATAGTGATATACAGTATGGAATTCTAGAACTCTAAATGGACTAGTAGAACATAGTGATATACAGTATGGAATTCTAGAACTCTAAATGGACTATTAGAACATAGTGATATACAGTATGGAATTCTAGAACTCTAAATGGACTAGTAGAACATAGTGATATACAGTATGGAATTCTAGAACTCTAAATGGACTAGTAGAACATAGTGATATACAGTATGGAATTCTAGAACTCTAAATGGACTAGTAGAACATAGTGATATACAGTATGGAATTCTAGAACTCTAAATGGACTATTAGAACATAGTGATATACAGTATGGAATTCTAGAACTCTAAATGGACTAGTAGAACATAGTGATATACAGTATGGAATTCTAGAACTCTAAATGGACTAGTAGAACATAGTGATATACAGTATGGAATTCTAGAACTCTAAATGGACTAGTAGAACATAGTGATATACAGTATGGAATTCTAGAACTCTAAATGGACTAGCAGAACATATTGATATACAGTATGGAATTGTAGAACTCTAAATGGACTAGTAGAACATAGTGATATACAGTATGGAATTCTAGAACTCTAAATGGACTAGCAGAACATAGTGATATACAGTATGGAATTCTAGAACTCTAAATGGACTAGCAGAACATAGTGATATACAGTATGGAATTCTAGAACTCTAATTGGACTAGTAGAACATAGTGATATACAGTATGGAATTCTAGAACTCTAAATGGACTAGTAGAACATAGTGATATACAGTATGGAATTCTAGAACTCTAAATTGACTAGCAGAACATAGTGATATACAGTATGGAATTCTAGAACTCTAAATGGACTAGCAGAACATAGTGATATACAGTATGGAATTCTAGAACTCTAAATGGACTAGCAGAACATAGTGATATACAGTATGGAATTCTAGAACTCTAAATGGACTAGTAGAACATAGTGATATACAGTATGGAATTCTAGAACTCTAAATGGACTAGTAGAACATAGTGATATACAGTATGGAATTCTAGAACTCTAAATGGACTAGTAGAACATTTACATTTTAGTCATTTAGCAGACGCTCTTATCCAGAGCGACTTACAGTTAGTGAGTGCATACATTATTATGTTTTATAAAAAATAAAAAAAATCATACTGGCCCCCCGTGGGAATTGAACCCACAACCCTGGCAAACTACCAACTGAGCTACATCCCTGCCGGCCATTCCCTCCCCTACCCTGGACGACGCAGGGCCAATTATGCGCCACCCCATGGGTCTCCCGGTCGCGGCCGGCTACGACAGAGCCTGGATTCGAACCAGGATCTCTAGTGGCACAGCTAGCACTGCGATGCAGTGCCTTAGACCACTGCCCCACTCGGGAGAACATAGTGATATACAGTATGGAATTCTAGAACTCTAAATGGACTAGTAGAACATAGTGATATACAGTATGGAATTCTAGAACTCTAAATGGACTAGTAGAACATAGTGATATACAGTATGGAATTCTAGAACTCTAAATGGACTAGTAGAACATAGTGATATACAGTATGGAATTCTAGAACTCTAAATGGACTAGTAGAACATAGTGATATACAGTATGGAATTCTAGAACTCTAAATGGACTAGTAGAACATAGTGATATACAGTATGGAATTCTAGAACTCTAAATGGACTAGTAGAACATAGTGATATACAGTATGGAATTCTAGAACTCTAATTGGACTAGCAGAACATAGTGATATACAGTATGGAATTCTAGAACTCTAAATGGACTAGTAGAACATAGTGATATACAGTATGGAATTCTAGAACTCTAAATGGACTAGTAGAACATAGTGATATACAGTATGGAATTCTAGAACTCTAAATGGACTAGTAGAACATAGTGATATACAGTATGGAATTCTAGAACTCTAAATGGACTAGTAGAACATAGTGATATACAGTATGGAATTCTAGAACTCTAAATGGACTAGTAGAACATAGTGATATACAGTATGGAATTCTAGAACTCTAAATGGACTAGCAGAACATATTGATATACAGTATGGAATTGTAGAACTCTAAATGGACTAGTAGAACATAGTGATATACAGTATGGAATTCTAGAACTCTAAATGGACTAGCAGAACATAGTGATATACAGTATGGAATTCTAGAACTCTAAATGGACTAGCAGAACATAGTGATATACAGTATGGAATTCTAGAACTCTAATTGGACTAGTAGAACATAGTGATATACAGTATGGAATTCTAGAACTCTAAATGGACTAGTAGAACATAGTGATATACAGTATGGAATTCTAGAACTCTAAATGGACTAGCAGAACATAGTGATATACAGTATGGAATTCTAGAACTCTAAATGGACTAGCAGAACATAGTGATATACAGTATGGAATTCTAGAACTCTAAATGGACTAGCAGAACATAGTGATATACAGTATGGAATTCTAGAACTCTAAATGGACTAGTAGAACATAGTGATATACAGTATGGAATTCTAGAACTCTAAATGGACTAGTAGAACATAGTGATATACAGTATGGAATTCTAGAACTCTAAATGGACTAGTAGAACATTTACATTTTAGTCATTTAGCAGACGCTCTTATCCAGAGCGACTTACAGTTAGTGAGTGCATACATTATTATGTTTTATAAAAAATAAAAAAAATCATACTGGCCCCCCGTGGGAATTGAACCCACAACCCTGGCAAACTACCAACTGAGCTACATCCCTGCCGGCCATTCCCTCCCCTACCCTGGACGACGCAGGGCCAATTATGCGCCACCCCATGGGTCTCCCGGTCGCGGCCGGCTACGACAGAGCCTGGATTCGAACCAGGATCTCTAGTGGCACAGCTAGCACTGCGATGCAGTGCCTTAGACCACTGCCCCACTCGGGAGAACATAGTGATATACAGTATGGAATTCTAGAACTCTAAATGGACTAGTAGAACATAGTGATATACAGTATGGAATTCTAGAACTCTAAATGGACTAGTAGAACATAGTGATATACAGTATGGAATTCTAGAACTCTAAATGGACTAGTAGAACATAGTGATATACAGTATGGAATTCTAGAACTCTAAATGGACTAGTAGAACATAGTGATATACAGTATGGAATTCTAGAACTCTAAATGGACTAGTAGAACATAGTGATATACAGTATGGAATTCTAGAACTCTAATTGGACTAGCAGAACATAGTGATATACAGTATGGAATTCTAGAACTCTAAATGGACTAGTAGAACATAGTGATATACAGTATGGAATTCTAGAACTCTAAATGGACTAGTAGAACATAGTGATATACAGTATGGAATTCTAGAACTCTAAATGGACTAGTAGAACATAGTGATATACAGTATGGAATTCTAGAACTCTAAATGGACTAGTAGAACATAGTGATATACAGTATGGAATTCTAGAACTCTAAATGGACTAGTAGAACATAGTGATATACAGTATGGAATTCTAGAACTCTAAATGGACTAGTAGAACATAGTGATATACAGTATGGAATTCTAGAACTCTAAATGGACTAGTAGAACATAGTGATATACAGTATGGAATTCTAGAACTCTAAATGGACTAGTAGAACATAGTGATATACAGTATGGAATTCTAGAACTCTAAATGGACTAGTAGAACATAGTGATATACAGTATGGAATTCTAGAACTCTAAATGGACTAGTAGAACATAGTGATATACAGTATGGAATTCTAGAACTCTAAATGGACTAGTAGAACATAGTGATATACAGTATGGAATTCTAGAACTCTAAATGGACTAGTAGAACATAGTGATATACAGTATGGAATTCTAGAACTCTAAATGGACTAGTAGAACATAGTGATATACAGTATGGAATTCTAGAACTCTAAATGGACTAGTAGAACATAGTGATATACAGTATGGAATTCTAGAACTCTAAATGGACTAGTAGAACATAGTGATATACAGTATGGAATTCTAGAACTCTAAATGGACTAGTAGAACATAGTGATATACAGTATGGAATTCTAGAACTCTAAATGGACTAGTAGAACATAGTGATATACAGTATGGAATTCTAGAACTCTAAATGGACTAGTAGAACATAGTGATATACAGTATGGAATTCTAGAACTCTAAATGGACTAGTAGAACATAGTGATATACAGTATGGAATTCTAGAACTCTAAATGGACTAGTAGAACATAGTGATATACAGTATGGAATTCTAGAACTCTAAATGGACTAGTAGAACATAGTGATATACAGTATGGAATTCTAGAACTCTAAATGGACTAGTAGAACATAGTGATATACAGTATGGAATTCTAGAACTCTAAATGGACTAGTAGAACATAGTGATATACAGTATGGAATTCTAGAACTCTAAATGGACTAGTAGAACATAGTGATATACAGTATGGAATTCTAGAACTCTAAATGGACTAGTAGAACATAGTGATATACAGTATGGAATTCTAGAACTCTAAATGGACTAGTAGAACATAGTGATATACAGTATGGAATTCTAGAACTCTAAATGGACTAGTAGAACATAGTGATATACAGTATGGAATTCTAGAACTCTAAATGGACTAGTAGAACATAGTGATATACAGTATGGAATTCTAGAACTCTAAATGGACTAGTAGAACATAGTGATATACAGTATGGAATTCTAGAACTCTAAATGGACTAGTAGAACATAGTGATATACAGTATGGAATTCTAGAACTCTAAATGGACTAGTAGAACATAGTGATATACAGTATGGAATTCTAGAACTCTAAATGGACTAGTAGAACATAGTGATATACAGTATGGAATTCTAGAACTCTAAATGGACTAGTAGAACATAGTGATATACAGTATGGAATTCTAGAACTCTAAATGGACTAGTAGAACATAGTGATATACAGTATGGAATTCTAGAACTCTAAATGGACTAGTAGAACATAGTGATATACAGTATGGAATTCTAGAACTCTAAATGGACTAGTAGAACATAGTGATATACAGTATGGAATTCTAGAACTCTAAATGGACTAGTAGAACATAGTGATATACAGTATGGAATTCTAGAACTCTAAATGGACTAGTAGAACATAGTGATATACAGTATGGAATTCTAGAACTCTAAATGGACTAGTAGAACATAGTGATATACAGTATGGAATTCTAGAACTCTAAATGGACTAGTAGAACATAGTGATATACAGTATGGAATTCTAGAACTCTAAATGGACTAGTAGAACATAGTGATATACAGTATGGAATTCTAGAACTCTAAATGGACTATTAGAACATAGTGATATACAGTATGGAATTCTAGAACTCTAAATGGACTAGTAGAACATAGTGATATACAGTATGGAATTCTAGAACTCTAAATGGACTAGTAGAACATAGTGATATACAGTATGGAATTCTAGAACTCTAAATGGACTAGTAGAACATAGTGATATACAGTATGGAATTCTAGAACTCTAAATGGACTAGTAGAACATAGTGATATACAGTATGGAATTCTAGAACTCTAAATGGACTAGTAGAACATAGTGATATACAGTATGGAATTCTAGAACTCTAAATGGACTATTAGAACATAGTGATATACAGTATGGAATTCTAGAACTCTAAATGGACTAGTAGAACATAGTGATATACAGTATGGAATTCTAGAACTCTAATTGGACTAGTAGAACATAGAGGTATGTCATTCTATGTAGGCTAATGAAGGTCTCTGTCAGATCAGCCCTGAGTGTTCCGCAGTGCCACTCGTCTTTACACTGCAACATGCGCTGCAGTCCAGGAGGAAGTCTGTATCCATGTACAGCTGTCAAGATCCAGGAGGAAGTCTGTCTCCATGTACAGCTGTCAAGATCCAGGAGGAAGTCTGTCTCTATGTTCAGCTGTCAAGATCCAGGAGGAAGTCTGTCTCCATGTACAGCTGTCCAGAACCAGGAGGAGGTCTATCTCCACCCAGCTGTCCAGAACCAGGAGGAGGTCTATCTCCACCCAGCTGTCCAGAACCAGGAGGAGGTCTATCTCCACCCAGCTGTCCAGAACCAGGAGGAGGTCTATCTCCATCTACAGCTGTCCAGAACCAGGAGGAGGTCTAATCCACCCAGCTGTCCAGAACCAGGAGGAGGTATATCTCCACCCAGCTGTCCAGAACCAGGAGGAGGTCTATCTCCATCTACAGCTGTCCAGAACCAGGAGGAGGTCTACTCCACCCAGCTGTCCAGAACCAGGAGGAGGTCTATCTCCACCCAGCTGTCCAGAACCAGGAGGAGGTCTATCTCCATCTACAGCTGTCCAGAACCAGGAGGAGGTCTACTCCACCCAGCTGTCCAGAACCAGGAGGAGGTCTACTCCACCCAGCTGTCCAGAACCAGGAGGAGGTCTATCTCCACCCAGCTGTCCAGAACCAGGAGGAGGTCTATCTCCACCCAGCTGTCCAGAACCAGGAGGAGGTCTATCTCCACCCAGCTGTCCAGAACCAGGAGGAGGTCTATCTCCACCCAGCTGTCCAGATCCAGGAGGAGGTATATCTCCACCCAGCTGTCCAGAACCAGGAGGAGGTCTATCTCCACCCAGCTGTCCAGTATAGTCTATCCTGATATGGTCTATCCGCTACAGAGAATCATCAGTGTAGTCTATACAGTGGCTTGTGAAAGTATTAACCCCCCTTGACATATTTCTTATTTTGTTGCCTTACAACCTGGAATTAATATGGATTTTGGGGGGGGTTGTATCATTTGATTTACACAACATGCCTACCACTTTCAAGATGCAAAATATTTTTTCTTGTGAAACAAACAAGAAATAAGACAAAAAAACAGAAAACTTCAGCGTGCATAACTATTCACCCCCCCAAAGTCAAGACTTTGTAGAGCCAACTTTTGCAGCAATTACAGCTGCAAGTCTCTTGGGGTATGTCTCTATAAGCTTGGCACATCTAGCCACTGGGATTTTTGCCCATTCTTCAAGGCAAACTGCTCCAGCTCCTTCAAGTTGGATGGGTTCCGCTGGTGTACAGCAATCTTTAAGTCATACCACAGATTCTCAATTGGATTGAGGTCTGGACTTTGACTAGGCCATTCCAAGACATTTAAATGTTTCCCCTTAAACACACAAGTGTTGCTTTAGCAGTATGCTTAGGGTCATTGTTCTGCTGGAAGGTAAACCTCCATCCCAGTCTCAAATCTCTGGAAGACTGAAACAGGTTTCCCTCAAGAATTTCCCTGTATTTAGTGCCATCCATCATTCCTTCAATTCTGACCAGTTTCCCAGTACCTGCCGATGAAAAACATCCCCACAGCATGATGCTGCCACCACCATGCTTCACTGTAGGGATGGTGTTCTCGGGGTGATGAGAGGTGTTGGGTTTGTGCCAAACATAGCGTTTTCCTTGATGGCCAAAAAGCTCAATTTTAGTCTCATCTGACCAGAGTACCTTCTTCCATATGTTTGGGGAGTCTCCCACATGCCTTTTGGCGAACACCAAACGTGTTTGCTCATTCGTTTCTTTAAGCAATTGCTTTTTTCTGGACACTCTTCCGTAAAGCCCAGCTCTGTGGAGTATACGGTTTAAAGTGGTCCTATGGACAGATACTCCAATCTCTGCTGTGGAGCTTTGCAGCTCCTTCAGGGTTATCTTTGGTCTCTTTGTTGCCTCTCCGATTAATGCCCTCCTTGCCTGGTCTGTGAGTTTTGGTGGGCGGCCCTTTCTTGGCAGGTTTGTTGTGGTGCCATATTCTTTCCATTTTTTTATCATGGATTTAATGGTGCTCCGTGGGATGTTCAAAGTTTCGGATATTTTTTATAACCCAACCCTGATCTGTATTTCTCCACAACTTTGGCCCTGACCTGTTTGGAGAGCTCCTTGGTCTTCATGGTGCCGCAATAGGTTGGGGTCCAGAACATCCCCAGCCGAACCGAGCTCCTCTCCTCAGGACCCCTCCCAGTCCACCAGGTAATGGAGCCGTCCCCCATGGAACCTGCAGTCCAGCAGGTCCCTCACCGCATACGTCCAGGAGCGGAGGAGGCGTACCCCGGGGGACGGCATCAGCCAGAGGACAAGGAACCACCGGCCTGAGGAGAGACACATGAAAAGTGGGTGAGACACGGTAGTGAGGGGGAAGGAGTAGCCGGTATGATACCTCATTTATCCGCCGAAGGACCTTAAACGGCCCCACAAACTGGGGGCTCAGTTTCTTGCAGAGTAGGCGGAGAGGGAGGTTTTTTGTGGACAGACAGACACGATCTCCAGGCTGGAATACAGGGGCCTCACTGCGGTGGCGGTCGGCTTGGTCATTCTGCTAACGTATGGCCCTCTGGAGATGGACATGGGCGGCGTCCCAGACCTGTCCGGCCCTGTGGAAGCAGGCGCATCGGTCTGGTTGGGTGTCCAAGGGGCCAGGGCCAGCTGGTACCCCAGGATGCACTGGAAGGGAGTGAGCCCTGTGGAGGAGTGAACGAGGGAGTTCTGGGCATATTCTGCCCAGGGAAGAAACCTCGCCCACTCACCCTGCCGGTCCTGACAGTGGCAACGAAGAAACCTCCCCAGCTCCTGGTTCATGTGCTCCACCTGCCCATTCGACTGAGGCCTATACCCGGAAGTGAGGCTGGCTATGGCCCCGATCTTCTCCAGGAAAGCCTTCCACACTCGGGAGGTGAATTGGGGCCACGGTCCGAGACAATGTCCTCCTGAAGTCCATAATGCCGGAAGACCTGTTGGAACAGGACCTCAGCGACCTGGAGAGCAGAAGGAAGACCAGTTAGTGGCAACAAATTGCATGATTTGGAGAACCGATCTATGACCACCATGACTGTGGTGAAGCCGTCAGAACGTGGGAGGTCGGTGACAGGTGTGACCAAGGTCGCTGAAGCACTGGGAGAGGAACTAGTTTGCCTGCCGGGGTGTTCCGAGGTGTCTTCGTTTGGGCACATACGGAACAGGAGTTGATATAGCAGGAGACATCAGAAGCCAAGGTGGGCCACCAGTATTTTTGGGCTAGAGAATGCAGGGTGCGCGTAATACCAGAGTGCCCTGCCGTAAGGGTGGTGTGCGCCCAGGTCACGGACACTGGTGGGTACATACACGCGCCCCGGAGGGGCATTGGCAGGCGCTGGGTCCTCCTGAGCTGCCAGGCGGATGTCTTCGTCCACATCCCAAACGACAGGTGCCACGATGAGAGACGGGGGCAGGATCCCCCAGATCCTTCCTTCTCCGGTATGGTGCATCCTGGAGAGTGCGTCGGCTTTCATATTCTGGGATCCTGGGCGGTAGGACAGAATGAATTGGAAGCGAATGAGAAATTGGGCCCACCTAGCATTTCACTGCCCGTATGTGCTCCAAATTCCGGTGGTCAGTAAGAATTCAGAATGGATGGACTACGCCTTCCAGCCAGTGTCTCCATTCCTCCAGAGCGAGGACCACCGCCAACAGCTCCCTGTCTCCAACTCCATAGTTCCTTTCTGCGGGGGTAAGCTTTTTAGAGAAAAAGGCACAGGTATACATTTTCTCTGGCTTACCGTGCCGCTTGGAGAGGACCGCACCCACGCCTACAGGATGAAAGGACGATATGGATCTGGGTGTTTTAGGATGGGCGCTGTGGTGAACCTCTCCTTCAGCCTCTTGAAGGCAGAGTCAGCCTCAGGGTTCCAGGCCAGCTTCGGAGGCCCACCCTGAAGGAGAGAGGTGAGCGGGGCGGCTATGGAGCTGAAGGACCTGATGAAACGCCTGTAGAAATTAGCGAAGCCCAGGAAGCTCTGTAGGCCCTTGATGGTGGTGGGACCAGTGGCTCAGTAGACCGGCGAATCAGAGCACCGGAGGGGAGCAACGGGAAGAGATGTGACAGAGCTGGACTTGGGTCAATGATAAGTTATTGTTTCAACGCATGCTGTGAAAGGATCCAGGAACCCTAATTATTTGGGTGGATCCCATCCTCCTTATAATCCAAGCTTTGTTTCCAGAAGGTATCAAAATTGTCAATAAATGTTACACCCACAGAGCTGCAATAGTCTCGTAGCCAGTTATGGAGGGCTAAAAGTCTGCTGAACCGTTCAATGCCACGATTTAGGGAGGGCAGAGGGCCAGATATTATGGGGCGTTTGTTGGTGTTAAGTAGAGCCCAAATCAGTTCTTTAAAATCCATCTTCAGCTGTTCTGAGCTGCCCTTCATAATGTCATTTGACCCCACATGAACCATGACAGTATCACCCCCCGGTGACGGACTCACAGCCTCGGGAAGCAACCTGGTTATATCCTGAACTTTTGCTCCAGGAAAACACAAAGTCTTTGCCCCAGGTACATATATATACCTCACCATCGAACTCCTTATCACAATCGCTGGAATGATCCGGCCTCTGCCATGTCTCGAAGCAGATTGAGACACAGAACTAACCTGAGAAGAGGGCTGCTGAGACGCCGGCTGCGTGCAGGCCACAACAGCCAAAGGGACAGAGCTCTGATCCAGAGAGCACGGCCCAGCGGAGGGGAGCCACGGTGGTCCAGGCTGTGCCCAGGCAGTTGATTGACTATCACATGGAGAGGTAGCTGGAGGGGCATCCACAGCCATGGATGGAACACCCAAGCCCCCGGCAGAACACAGCTGATACAGAGGCTCAAAGCGATTTGAAAGTCTGGACGCGGGGGAAGAAGGGTGTTGCTCTCAGACCGGTGGCTCAGTAGACCGGCGAATTAGAGCGCCGGAAGGGAGCAACAGGAGGAGATGTGACAGTACCCCCCCCCCCCCCGATGCACGGCCCCAGCCGCTGGACGTCGCCGGCCAAGAGGACAACCCCGAGGACGAGGAACGGGCCGGTCAGGGCGGCGACGGTGGAAGTCCCGAAATAGGTTGGGGTCCAGAACATCCCCAGCCGAACCCAGCTCCTCTCCTCAGGACCATACCCCTCCCAGTCCACCAGGTAATGGAGCCGTCCCCCATGGAACCTGCAGTCCAGCAGGTCCCTCACCGCATACGTCGGACTCCCGTCAATGTCCAGGAGCGGAGGAGGCGTACCCCGGGGGACGGCATCAGCCAGAGGACCAGGAACCACCGGCCTGAGGAGAGACACATGAAAAGTGGGTGAGAAAGGAAGAAGGCACGTGCGCCGATAATGATTATTCTCCTTCTTTCTGATTCTAACACGCATACATTTACTGGCTTTCATCAGGATGCCCAATCAAGAGAAAGCTTCAAACTGTAACTAGTGACTATAATAATTTAGACGAATACACTGACACGATAACTGAGTTTATCAGGAAGTGTATAGGTGATGTTGTACCCACTGTGACTATTAAAACCTACCCTAACCAGAAACCAGGGATAGATGGCAGCGTTCGCGCGAATCTGAAAGAACGAACAACCGCATTTAACCATGGCAAGTTGACTGGGAATATGGCTGAATACAAACAATGTAGTTATTCACTCCGCAAGGCAATCAAACAAGCAAAACGTCAGTATAGAGACAAAGTGGATTCGCAATTCAATGGGTCAGACACGAGACGTATGTGGCAAGGTCTACAGAAAATCACGGACTACAAAAGGAATACCAGCCACGTCGCCGTGACCGGCATCTTGCTTCCAGACAAGCTAAACACCTTTTTCACCCACTTTGCGGATAACACAGTGCCACTGACGCGGCCCGCTACCAAGGACTGTGGGCTCTCCTTCTCCGTGGCCGACGTAAGTAAAACATTTAAACGTGTTAACCCTCGCAAGGCTGCCGGTCCCTAGCCGCGTCCTCAGAGCATGCGCAGACCAGCTGGCTGGTGTGTTTTGTTTACGGGCATATTCAATTTCTCCCTATCCCAGTCTGCTGTCCCCACATGCTCCATTTACATCGAAATTGGATGTCTATCCATGTCCTGAGCACATCGGGAATTGCTTTCAAAACCGGCCACTAGGGGCAACAGTGAGCGGTATTACCATCAGGTAGGCTTGGATTTTGCTGTTCTGGACGGGGGTGGTGTATAGGCGTTATCCCCTGACTCTGGCTCAGAAGGCTGCGTGTTCCATCCCAGTTGTAGACACTGGTTTATATTTTAGTTTTTAACCCTATCCCAGACCTTAACACTTACCTTAACCATTCAGAATGAGTGCCAAAACGTAATGTTTTAACCCAATCCCAAACCTTAACCCTTACCTTAACCATTCAGAATGAGTACCAAAACGTAATGTTTTAACCCAATCCCAAACCTTAACCCTTACCTTAACCATTCAGAATGAGTACCAAAACTTAATGTTTTAACCCAATCCCAAACCTTAACCATTACCTTAACCATTCAGAATGAGTACCAAAACTTAATGTTTTAACCCAATCCCAAACCTTAACCATTACCTTAACCATTCAGAATGAGTGCCAAAACTTAACGCATAACTTCTAAATGTGACGTTTGGATAAATGGAACGATACAGAGCAACAAAAACATTCTACGTTTAGAGAACGGACAGGGAGAACGTCTAATTCTGCAGAGAGACTGTGAGAGCTTGTTGTGTTAGATACTGAAACAGACAGGGAGAGAGAGTTACACACTGAAACAGACAGGGAGAGAGAGTTACATACTGAAACAGACAGGGAGAGAGAGTTACATACTGAAACAGACAGGGAGAGAGTGTTACACACTGAAACAGACAGGGAGAGAGAGTTACATACTGAAACAGATAGGGAGAGAGAGTTACACACTGAAACAGACAGGGAGAGAGAGTTACATACTGAAACAGACAGGGAGAGAGAGTTACACACTGAAACAGACAGGGAGAGAGAGTGTTAGATACTGAAACAGACAGGGAGAGAGAGTGTTAGATACTGAAACAGACAGGGAGAGAGAGTTACATACTGAAACAGACAGGGAGAGAGAGTTACACACTGAAACAGACAGGGAGAGAGAGTTGCATACTGAAACAGACAGGGAGAGAGAGTTACACACTGAAACAGACAGGGAGAGAGAGTTGCATACTGAAACAGACAGGGAGAGAGAGTTACACACTGAAACAGACAGGGAGAGAGAGTGTTAGATACTGAAACAGACAGGGAGAGAGAGTTACATACTGAAACAGACAGGGAGAGAGAGTTACACACTGAAACAGACAGGGAGAGAGAGTTGCATACTGAAACAGACAGGGAGAGAGAGTTACACACTGAAACAGACAGGGAGAGAGAGTTACACACTGAAACAGACAGGGAGAGAGAGTTACACACTGAAACAGACAGGGAGAGAGAGTTACACACTGAAACAGACAGGGAGAGAGAGTTACACACTGAAACAGACAGGGAGAGAGAGTTACACACTGAAACAGACAGGGAGAGAGAGTTACACACTGAAACAGACAGGGAGAGAGAGTTACACACTGAAACAGACAGGGAGAGAGAGTTACATACTGAAACAGACAGGGAGAGAGAGTTACATACTGAAACAGACAGGGAGAGAGAGTTACACACTGAAACAGACAGGGAGAGAGAGTTACACACTGAAACAGACAGGGAGAGAGAGTTACATACTGAACAGACAGGGAGAGAGAGTTACACACTGAAACAGACAGGGAGAGAGAGTTACACACTGAAACAGACAGGGAGAGAGAGTTACACACTGAAACAGACAGGGAGAGAGAGTTACATACTGAAACAGACAGGGAGAGAGAGTTACACACTGAAACAGACAGGGAGAGAGAGTTACATACTGAAACAGACAGGGAGAGAGAGTTACACACTGAAACAGACAGGGAGAGAGAGTTACACACTGAAACAGACAGGGAGAGAGAGTGTAAGATACTGAAACAGACAGGGAGAGAGAGTTACATACTGAAACAGACAGGGAGAGAGAGTTACATACTGAAACAGACAGGGAGAGAGAGTTACATACTGAAACAGACAGGGAGAGAGAGTTGCATACTGAAACAGACAGGGAGAGAGAGTTACACACTGAAACAGACAGGGAGAGAGAGAGTTACACACTGAAACAGACAGGGAGAGAGAGTTACATACTGAAACAGACAGGGAGAGAGAGTTACACACTGAAACAGACAGGGAGAGAGAGTTGCATACTGAAACAGACAGGGAGAGAGAGTTACACACTGAAACAGACAGGGAGAGAGAGTTACACACTGAAACAGACAGGGAGAGAGAGTTACATACTGAAACAGACAGGGAGAGAGAGTTACACACTGAAACAGACAGGGAGAGAGAGTTACACACTGAAACAGACAGGGAGAGAGAGTTACACACTGAAACAGACAGGGAGAGAGAGTTACACACTGAAACAGACAGGGAGAGAGAGTTACATACTGAAACAGACAGGGAGAGAGAGTTACATACTGAAACAGACAGGGAGAGAGTGTTACACACTGAAACAGACAGGGAGAGAGTGTTACACACTGAAACAGACAGGGAGAGAGAGTTACATACTGAAACAGACAGGGAGAGAGAGTTACACACTGAAACAGACAGGGAGAGAGAGTGTTAGATACTGAAACAGACAGGGAGAGAGAGTTACACACTGAAACAGACAGGGAGAGAGAGTTACACACTGAAACAGACAGGGAGAGAGAGTTACACACTGAAACAGACAGGGAGAGAGAGTTACATACTGAAACAGACAGGGAGAGAGAGTTACATACTGAAACAGACAGGGAGAGAGTGTTACACACTGAAACAGACAGGGAGAGAGAGTTACACACTGAAACAGACAGGGAGAGAGAGTTACACACTGAAACAGACAGGGAGAGAGAGTTACATACTGAAACAGACAGGGAGAGAGAGTTACACACTGAAACAGACAGGGAGAGAGAGTTACACACTGAAACAGACAGGGAGAGAGAGTTACACACTGAAACAGACAGGGAGAGAGAGTTGCACACTGAAACAGACAGGGAGAGAGAGTTACACACTGAAACAGACAGGGAGAGAGAGTTACACACTGAAACAGACAGGGAGAGAGAGTTACACACTGAAACAGACAGGGAGAGAGAGTTACATACTGAAACAGACAGGGAGAGAGAGTGTTAGATACTTAAACAGACAGGGAGAGAGAGTTACATACTGAAACAGACAGGGAGAGAGAGTTACATACTGAAACAGACAGGGAGAGAGAGTTACACACTGAAACAGACAGGGAGAGAGAGTTACACACTGAAACAGACAGGGAGAGAGAGTTACACACTGAAACAGACAGGGAGAGAGAGTTACACACTGAAACAGACAGGGAGAGAGAGTTACATACTGAAACAGACAGGGAGAGAGAGTTACACACTGAAACAGACAGGGAGAGAGAGTTACATACTGAAACAGACAGGGAGAGAGAGTTACACACTGAAACAGACAGGGAGAGAGAGTTACACACTGAAACAGACAGGGAGAGAGAGTGTTAGATACTGAAACAGACAGGGAGAGAGAGTTACATACTGAAACAGACAGGGAGAGAGAGTTACATACTGAAACAGACAGGGAGAGAGAGTTACATACTGAAACAGACAGGGAGAGAGAGTTGCATACTGAAACAGACAGGGAGAGAGAGTTACACACTGAAACAGACAGGGAGAGAGAGTTACACACTGAAACAGACAGGGAGAGAGAGTTACATACTGAAACAGACAGGGAGAGAGAGTTACACACTGAAACAGACAGGGAGAGAGTGTTGCATACTGAAACAGACAGGGAGAGAGAGTTACACACTGAAACAGACAGGGAGAGAGAGTTACACACTGAAACAGACAGGGAGAGAGAGTTACATACTGAAACAGACAGGGAGAGAGAGTTACACACTGAAACAGACAGGGAGAGAGAGTTACACACTGAAACAGACAGGGAGAGAGAGTTACACACTGAAACAGACAGGGAGAGAGAGTTACACACTGAAACAGACAGGGAGAGAGAGTTACATACTGAAACAGACAGGGAGAGAGAGTTACATACTGAAACAGACAGGGAGAGAGTGTTACACACTGAAACAGACAGGGAGAGAGTGTTACACACTGCAACAGACAGGGAGAGAGAGTTACATACTGAAACAGACAGGGAGAGAGTGTTACACACTGAAACAGACAGGGAGAGAGAGTTACACACTGAAACAGACAGGGAGAGAGAGTTACACACTGAAACAGACAGGGAGAGAGAGTTACATACTGAAACAGACAGGGAGAGAGAGTTACATACTGAAACAGACAGGGAGAGAGAGTTACATACTGAAACAGACAGGGAGAGAGTGTTACACACTGAAACAGACAGGGAGAGAGTGTTACACACTGAAACAGACAGGGAGAGAGAGTTACATACTGAAACAGACAGGGAGAGAGAGTTACACACTGAAACAGACAGGGAGAGAGAGTGTTAGATACTGAAACAGACAGGGAGAGAGAGTTACACACTGAAACAGACAGGGAGAGAGAGTTACACACTGAAACAGACAGGGAGAGAGAGTTACACACTGAAAAAGACAGGGAGAGAGAGTTACATACTGAAACAGACAGGGAGAGAGAGTTACATACTGAAACAGACAGGGAGAGAGAGTTACACACTGAAACAGACAGGGAGAGAGAGTTACACACTGAAACAGACAGGGAGAGAGAGTTACACACTGAAACAGACAGGGAGAGAGAGTTACATACTGAAACAGACAGGGAGAGAGAGTTACACACTGAAACAGACAGGGAGAGAGAGTTACACACTGAAACAGACAGGGAGAGAGAGTTACATACTGAAACAGACAGGGAGAGAGAGTTACATACTGAAACAGACAGGGAGAGAGTGTTACACACTGAAACAGACAGGGAGAGAGTGTTACACACTGCAACAGACAGGGAGAGAGAGTTACATACTGAAACAGACAGGGAGAGAGTGTTACACACTGAAACAGACAGGGAGAGAGAGTTACACACTGAAACAGACAGGGAGAGAGAGTTACACACTGAAACAGACAGGGAGAGAGAGTTACATACTGAAACAGACAGGGAGAGAGAGTTACATACTGAAACAGACAGGGAGAGAGTGTTACACACTGAAACAGACAGGGAGAGAGTGTTACACACTGAAACAGACAGGGAGAGAGAGTTATATACTGAAACAGACAGGGAGAGAGAGTTACACACTGAAACAGACAGGGAGAGAGAGTGTTAGATACTGAAACAGACAGGGAGAGAGAGTTACACACTGAAACAGACAGGGAGAGAGAGTTACACACTGAAACAGACAGGGAGAGAGAGTTACACACTGAAACAGACAGGGAGAGAGAGTTACATACTGAAACAGACAGGGAGAGAGAGTTACATACTGAAACAGACAGGGAGAGAGTGTTACACACTGAAACAGACAGGGAGAGAGAGTTACACACTGAAACAGACAGGGAGAGAGAGTTACACACTGAAACAGACAGGGAGAGAGAGTTACATACTGAAACAGACAGGGAGAGAGAGTTACACACTGAAACAGACAGGGAGAGAGAGTTACACACTGAAACAGACAGGGAGAGAGAGTTACACACTGAAACAGACAGGGAGAGAGAGTTACACACTGAAACAGACAGGGAGAGAGAGTTACACACTGAAACAGACAGGGAGAGAGAGTTACACACTGAAACAGACAGGGAGAGAGAGTTACACACTGAAACAGACAGGGAGAGAGAGTTACATACTGAAACAGACAGGGAGAGAGAGTGTTAGATACTGAAACAGACAGGGAGAGAGAGTTACATACTGAAACAGACAGGGAGAGAGAGTTACATACTGAAACAGACAGGGAGAGAGAGTTACACACTGAAACAGACAGGGAGAGAGAGTTACACACTGAAACAGACAGGGAGAGAGAGTTACACACTGAAACAGACAGGGAGAGAGAGTTACACACTGAAACAGACAGGGAGAGAGAGTTACACACTGAAACAGACAGGGAGAGAGAGTGTTAGATACTGAAACAGACAGGGAGAGAGAGTTACATACTGAAACAGACAGGGAGAGAGAGTTACATACTGAAACAGACAGGGAGAGAGAGTTACATACTGAAACAGACAGGGAGAGAGAGTTACACACTGAAACAGACAGGGAGAGAGAGTTACACACTGAAACAGACAGGGAGAGAGAGTTACACACTGAAACAGACAGGGAGAGAGAGTTACACACTGAAACAGACAGGGAGAGAGAGTTACATACTGAAACAGACAGGGAGAGAGAGTTACATACTGAAACAGACAGGGAGAGAGAGTTACACACTGAAACAGACAGGGAGAGAGAGTTACACACTGAAACAGACAGGGAGAGAGAGTTACATACTGAAACAGACAGGGAGAGAGAGTTACACACTGAAACAGACAGGGAGAGAGAGTTACACACTGAAACAGACAGGGAGAGAGAGTTACACACTGAAACAGACAGGGGAGAGAGAGTTACATACTGAAACAGACAGGGAGAGAGAGTTACACACTGAAACAGACAGGGAGAGAGAGTTACATACTGAAACAGACAGGGAGAGAGAGTTACACACTGAAACAGACAGGGAGAGAGAGTTACACACTGAAACAGACAGGGAGAGAGAGTTACATACTGAAACAGACAGGGAGAGAGAGTTACATACTGAAACAGACAGGGAGAGAGTGTTACACACTGAAACAGACAGGGAGAGAGTGTTACACACTGCAACAGACAGGGAGAGAGAGTTACATACTGAAACAGACAGGGAGAGAGTGTTACACACTGAAACAGACAGGGAGAGAGAGTTACACACTGAAACAGACAGGGAGAGAGAGTTACACACTGAAACAGACAGGGAGAGAGAGTTACATACTGAAACAGACAGGGAGAGAGAGTTACATACTGAAACAGACAGGGAGAGAGTGTTACACACTGAAACAGACAGGGAGAGAGTGTTACACACTGAAACAGACAGGGAGAGAGAGTTATATACTGAAACAGACAGGGAGAGAGAGTTACACACTGAAACAGACAGGGAGAGAGAGTGTTAGATACTGAAACAGACAGGGAGAGAGAGTTACACACTGAAACAGACAGGGAGAGAGAGTTACACACTGAAACAGACAGGGAGAGAGAGTTACACACTGAAACAGACAGGGAGAGAGAGTTACATACTGAAACAGACAGGGAGAGAGAGTTACATACTGAAACAGACAGGGAGAGAGTGTTACACACTGAAACAGACAGGGAGAGAGAGTTACACACTGAAACAGACAGGGAGAGAGAGTTACACAATGAAACAGACAGGGAGAGAGAGTTACATACTGAAACAGACAGGGAGAGAGAGTTACACACTGAAACAGACAGGGAGAGAGAGTTACACACTGAAACAGACAGGGAGAGAGAGTTACACACTGAAACAGACAGGGAGAGAGAGTTACACACTGAAACAGACAGGGAGAGAGAGTTACACACTGAAACAGACAGGGAGAGAGAGTTACACACTGAAACAGACAGGGAGAGAGAGTTACACACTGAAACAGACAGGGAGAGAGAGTTACATACTGAAACAGACAGGGAGAGAGAGTGTTAGATACTGAAACAGACAGGGAGAGAGAGTTACATACTGAAACAGACAGGGAGAGAGAGTTACATACTGAAACAGACAGGGAGAGAGAGTTACACACTGAAACAGACAGGGAGAGAGAGTTACACACTGAAACAGACAGGGAGAGAGAGTTACACACTGAAACAGACAGGGAGAGAGAGTTACACACTGAAACAGACAGGGAGAGAGAGTTACACACTGAAACAGACAGGGAGAGAGAGTGTTAGATACTGAAACAGACAGGGAGAGAGAGTTACATACTGAAACAGACAGGGAGAGAGAGTTACATACTGAAACAGACAGGGAGAGAGAGTTACATACTGAAACAGACAGGGAGAGAGAGTTACACACTGAAACAGACAGGGAGAGAGAGTTACACACTGAAACAGACAGGGAGAGAGAGTTACACACTGAAACAGACAGGGAGAGAGAGTTACACACTGAAACAGACAGGGAGAGAGAGTTACATACTGAAACAGACAGGGAGAGAGAGTTACATACTGAAACAGACAGGGAGAGAGAGTTACACACTGAAACAGACAGGGAGAGAGAGTTACACACTGAAACAGACAGGGAGAGAGAGTTACATACTGAAACAGACAGGGAGAGAGAGTTACACACTGAAACAGACAGGGAGAGAGAGTTACACACTGAAACAGACAGGGAGAGAGAGTTACACACTGAAACAGACAGGGGAGAGAGAGTTACATACTGAAACAGACAGGGAGAGAGTGTTACACACTGAAACAGACAGGGAGAGAGAGTTATATACTGAAACAGACAGGGAGAGAGAGTTACACACTGAAACAGACAGGGAGAGAGAGTGTTAGATACTGAAACAGACAGGGAGAGAGAGTTACACACTGAAACAGACAGGGAGAGAGAGTTACACACTGAAACAGACAGGGAGAGAGAGTTACACACTGAAACAGACAGGGAGAGAGAGTTACATACTGAAACAGACAGGGAGAGAGAGTTACATACTGAAACAGACAGGGAGAGAGTGTTACACACTGAAACAGACAGGGAGAGAGAGTTACACACTGAAACAGACAGGGAGAGAGAGTTACACAATGAAACAGACAGGGAGAGAGAGTTACATACTGAAACAGACAGGGAGAGAGAGTTACACACTGAAACAGACAGGGAGAGAGAGTTACACACTGAAACAGACAGGGAGAGAGAGTTACACACTGAAACAGACAGGGAGAGAGAGTTACACACTGAAACAGACAGGGAGAGAGAGTTACACACTGAAACAGACAGGGAGAGAGAGTTACACACTGAAACAGACAGGGAGAGAGAGTTACACACTGAAACAGACAGGGAGAGAGAGTTACATACTGAAACAGACAGGGAGAGAGAGTGTTAGATACTGAAACAGACAGGGAGAGAGAGTTACATACTGAAACAGACAGGGAGAGAGAGTTACATACTGAAACAGACAGGGAGAGAGAGTTACACACTGAAACAGACAGGGAGAGAGAGTTACACACTGAAACAGACAGGGAGAGAGAGTTACACACTGAAACAGACAGGGAGAGAGAGTTACACACTGAAACAGACAGGGAGAGAGAGTTACACACTGAAACAGACAGGGAGAGAGAGTGTTAGATACTGAAACAGACAGGGAGAGAGAGTTACATACTGAAACAGACAGGGAGAGAGAGTTACATACTGAAACAGACAGGGAGAGAGAGTTACATACTGAAACAGACAGGGAGAGAGAGTTACACACTGAAACAGACAGGGAGAGAGAGTTACACACTGAAACAGACAGGGAGAGAGAGTTACACACTGAAACAGACAGGGAGAGAGAGTTACACACTGAAACAGACAGGGAGAGAGAGTTACATACTGAAACAGACAGGGAGAGAGAGTTACATACTGAAACAGACAGGGAGAGAGAGTTACACACTGAAACAGACAGGGAGAGAGAGTTACACACTGAAACAGACAGGGAGAGAGAGTTACATACTGAAACAGACAGGGAGAGAGAGTTACACACTGAAACAGACAGGGAGAGAGAGTTACACACTGAAACAGACAGGGAGAGAGAGTTACACACTGAAACAGACAGGGGAGAGAGAGTTACATACTGAAACAGACAGGGAGAGAGAGTTACACACTGAAACAGACAGGGAGAGAGAGTTACATACTGAAACAGACAGGGAGAGAGAGTTACACACTGAAACAGACAGGGAGAGAGAGTTACACACTGAAACAGACAGGGAGAGAGAGTGTTAGATACTGAAACAGAAAGGGAGAGAGAGTTACATACTGAAACAGACAGGGAGAGAGAGTTACATACTGAAACAGACAGGGAGAGAGAGTTACATACTGAAACAGACAGGGAGAGAGAGTTACATACTGAAACAGACAGGGAGAGAGAGTTGCATACTGAAACAGACAGGGAGAGAGAGTTACACACTGAAACAGACAGGGAGAGAGAGTTACACACTGAAACAGACAGGGAGAGAGAGTTACACACTGAAACAGACAGGGAGAGAGAGTTACACACTGAAACAGACAGGGAGAGAGAGTTACACACTGAAACAGACAGGGAGAGAGAGTTACATACTGAAACAGACAGGGAGAGAGAGTTACATACTGAAACAGACAGGGAGAGAGTGTTACACACTGAAACAGACAGGGAGAGAGTGTTACACACTGAAACAGACAGGGAGAGAGAGTTACATACTGAAACAGACAGGGAGAGAGAGTTACACACTGAAACAGACAGGGAGAGAGAGTGTTAGATACTGAAACAGACAGGGAGAGAGAGTTACACACTGAAACAGACAGGGAGAGAGAGTTACACACTGAAACAGACAGGGAGAGAGAGTTACACACTGAAACAGACAGGGAGAGAGAGTTACATACTGAAACAGACAGGGAGAGAGAGTTACATACTGAAACAGACAGGGAGAGAGTGTTACACACTGAAACAGACAGGGAGAGAGAGTTACACACTGAAACAGACAGGGAGAGAGAGTTACACACTGAAACAGACAGGGAGAGAGAGTTACATACTGAAACAGACAGGGAGAGAGAGTTACACACTGAAACAGACAGGGAGAGAGAGTTACACACTGAAACAGACAGGGAGAGAGAGTTACACACTGAAACAGACAGGGAGAGAGAGTTACACACTGAAACAGACAGGGAGAGAGAGTTACACACTGAAACAGACAGGGAGAGAGAGTTACACACTGAAACAGACAGGGAGAGAGAGTTACACACTGAAACAGACAGGGAGAGAGAGTTACATACTGAAACAGACAGGGAGAGAGAGTGTTAGATACTGAAACAGACAGGGAGAGAGAGTTACATACTGAAACAGACAGGGAGAGAGAGTTACATACTGAAACAGACAGGGAGAGAGAGTTACACACTGAAACAGACAGGGAGAGAGAGTTACACACTGAAACAGACAGGGAGAGAGAGTTACACACTGAAACAGACAGGGAGAGAGAGTTACACACTGAAACAGACAGGGAGAGAGAGTTACACACTGAAACAGACAGGGAGAGAGAGTGTTAGATACTGAAACAGACAGGGAGAGAGAGTTACATACTGAAACAGACAGGGAGAGAGAGTTACATACTGAAACAGACAGGGAGAGAGAGTTACATACTGAAACAGACAGGGAGAGAGAGTTACACACTGAAACAGACAGGGAGAGAGAGTTACACACTGAAACAGACAGGGAGAGAGAGTTACACACTGAAACAGACAGGGAGAGAGAGTTACACACTGAAACAGACAGGGAGAGAGAGTTACATACTGAAACAGACAGGGAGAGAGAGTTACATACTGAAACAGACAGGGAGAGAGAGTTACACACTGAAACAGACAGGGAGAGAGAGTTACACACTGAAACAGACAGGGAGAGAGAGTTACATACTGAAACAGACAGGGAGAGAGAGTTACACACTGAAACAGACAGGGAGAGAGAGTTACACACTGAAACAGACAGGGAGAGAGAGTTACACACTGAAACAGACAGGGGAGAGAGAGTTACATACTGAAACAGACAGGGAGAGAGAGTTACACACTGAAACAGACAGGGAGAGAGAGTTACATACTGAAACAGACAGGGAGAGAGAGTTACACACTGAAACAGACAGGGAGAGAGAGTTACACACTGAAACAGACAGGGAGAGAGAGTGTTAGATACTGAAACAGACAGGGAGAGAGAGTTACATACTGAAACAGACAGGGAGAGAGAGTTACATACTGAAACAGACAGGGAGAGAGAGTTACATACTGAAACAGACAGGGAGAGAGAGTTACATACTGAAACAGACAGGGAGAGAGAGTTGCATACTGAAACAGACAGGGAGAGAGAGTTACACACTGAAACAGACAGGGAGAGAGAGTTACACACTGAAACAGACAGGGAGAGAGAGTTACATACTGAAACAGACAGGGAGAGAGAGTTACACACTGAAACAGACAGGGAGAGAGAGTTGCATACTGAAACAGACAGGGAGAGAGAGTTACACACTGAAACAGACAGGGAGAGAGAGTTACACACTGAAACAGACAGGGAGAGAGAGTTACATACTGAAACAGACAGGGAGAGAGAGTTACACACTGAAACAGACAGGGAGAGAGAGTTACACACTGAAACAGACAGGGAGAGAGAGTTACACACTGAAACAGACAGGGAGAGAGAGTTACACACTGAAACAGACAGGGAGAGAGAGTTACATACTGAAACAGACAGGGAGAGAGAGTTACATACTGAAACAGACAGGGAGAGAGAGTTACACACTGAAACAGACAGGGAGAGAGAGTTACACACTGAAACAGACAGGGAGAGAGAGTTACATACTGAAACAGACAGGGAGAGAGAGTTACATACTGAAACAGACAGGGAGAGAGTGTTACACACTGAAACAGACAGGGAGAGAGTGTTACACACTGCAACAGACAGGGAGAGAGAGTTACATACTGAAACAGACAGGGAGAGAGTGTTACACACTGAAACAGACAGGGAGAGAGAGTTACACACTGAAACAGACAGGGAGAGAGAGTTACACACTGAAACAGACAGGGAGAGAGAGTTACATACTGAAACAGACAGGGAGAGAGAGTTACATACTGAAACAGACAGGGAGAGAGTGTTACACACTGAAACAGACAGGGAGAGAGTGTTACACACTGAAACAGACAGGGAGAGAGAGTTATATACTGAAACAGACAGGGAGAGAGAGTTACATACTGAAACAGACAGGGAGAGAGAGTTACACACTGAAACAGACAGGGAGAGAGAGTTACACACTGAAACAGACAGGGAGAGAGAGTTACATACTGAAACAGACAGGGAGAGAGAGTTACACACTGAAACAGACAGGGAGAGAGAGTTACACACTGAAACAGACAGGGAGAGAGAGTTACACACTGAAACAGACAGGGGAGAGAGAGTTACATACTGAAACAGACAGGGAGAGAGAGTTACACACTGAAACAGACAGGGAGAGAGAGTTACATACTGAAACAGACAGGGAGAGAGAGTTACACACTGAAACAGACAGGGAGAGAGAGTTACACACTGAAACAGACAGGGAGAGAGAGTGTTAGATACTGAAACAGACAGGGAGAGAGAGTTACATACTGAAACAGACAGGGAGAGAGAGTTACATACTGAAACAGACAGGGAGAGAGAGTTACATACTGAAACAGACAGGGAGAGAGAGTTACATACTGAAACAGACAGGGAGAGAGAGTTGCATACTGAAACAGACAGGGAGAGAGAGTTACACACTGAAACAGACATGGAGAGAGAGTTACACACTGAAACAGACAGGGAGAGAGAGTTACATACTGAAACAGACAGGGAGAGAGAGTTACACACTGAAACAGACAGGGAGAGAGAGTTGCATACTGAAACAGACAGGGAGAGAGAGTTACACACTGAAACAGACAGGGAGAGAGAGTTACACACTGAAACAGACAGGGAGAGAGAGTTACATACTGAAACAGACAGGGAGAGAGAGTTACACACTGAAACAGACAGGGAGAGAGAGTTACACACTGAAACAGACAGGGAGAGAGAGTTACACACTGAAACAGACAGGGAGAGAGAGTTACACACTGAAACAGACAGGGAGAGAGAGTTACATACTGAAACAGACAGGGAGAGAGAGTTACATACTGAAACAGACAGGGAGAGAGAGTTACACACTGAAACAGACAGGGAGAGAGAGTTACACACTGAAACAGACAGGGAGAGAGAGTTACATACTGAAACAGACAGGGAGAGAGAGTTACATACTGAAACAGACAGGGAGAGAGTGTTACACACTGAAACAGACAGGGAGAGAGTGTTACACACTGCAACAGACAGGGAGAGAGAGTTACATACTGAAACAGACAGGGAGAGAGTGTTACACACTGAAACAGACAGGGAGAGAGAGTTACACACTGAAACAGACAGGGAGAGAGAGTTACACACTGAAACAGACAGGGAGAGAGAGTTACATACTGAAACAGACAGGGAGAGAGAGTTACATACTGAAACAGACAGGGAGAGAGTGTTACACACTGAAACAGACAGGGAGAGAGTGTTACACACTGAAACAGACAGGGAGAGAGAGTTATATACTGAAACAGACAGGGAGAGAGAGTTACACACTGAAACAGACAGGGAGAGAGAGTGTTAGATACTGAAACAGACAGGGAGAGAGAGTTACACACTGAAACAGACAGGGAGAGAGAGTTACACACTGAAACAGACAGGGAGAGAGAGTTACACACTGAAACAGACAGGGAGAGAGAGTTACATACTGAAACAGACAGGGAGAGAGAGTTACATACTGAAACAGACAGGGAGAGAGAGTTACACACTGAAACAGACAGGGAGAGAGAGTTACACACTGAAACAGACAGGGAGAGAGAGTTACACACTGAAACAGACAGGGAGAGAGAGTTACATACTGAAACAGACAGGGAGAGAGTTACACACTGAAACAGACAGGGAGAGAGAGTTACACACTGAAACAGACAGGGAGAGAGAGTTACACACTGAAACAGACAGGGAGAGAGAGTTACACACTGAAACAGACAGGGAGAGAGAGTTACACACTGAAACAGACAGGGAGAGAGAGTTACACACTTAAACAGACAGGGAGAGAGAGTTACACACTGAAACAGACAGGGAGAGAGAGTTACATACTGAAACAGACAGGGAGAGAGAGTTACATACTGAAACAGACAGGGAGAGAGAGTTACACACTGAAACAGACAGGGAGAGAGAGTTACACACTGAAACAGACAGGGAGAGAGAGTTACACACTGAAACAGACAGGGAGAGAGAGTTACACACTGAAACAGACAGGGAGAGAGAGTTACACACTGAAACAGACAGGGAGAGAGAGTTACACACTGAAACAGACAGGGAGAGAGAGTGTTAGATACTGAAACAGACAGGGAGAGAGAGTTACATACTGAAACAGACAGGGAGAGAGAGTTACATACTGAAACAGACAGGGAGAGAGAGTTACATACTGAAACAGACAGGGAGAGAGAGTTACATACTGAAACAGACAGGGAGAGAGAGTTACATACTGAAACAGACAGGGAGAGAGTGTTACACACTGAAACAGACAGGGAGAGAGAGTTACACACTGAAACAGACAGGGAGAGAGAGTTACACACTGAAACAGACAGGGAGAGAGAGTTACATACTGAAACAGACAGGGAGAGAGAGTTACACACTGAAACAGACAGGGAGAGAGAGTTACACACTGAAACAGACAGGGAGAGAGAGTTACACACTGAAACAGACAGGGAGAGAGAGTTACACACTGAAACAGACAGGGAGAGAGAGTTACACACTGAAACAGACAGGGAGAGAGAGTTACACACTGAAACAGACAGGGAGAGAGAGTTACATACTGAAACAGACAGGGAGAGAGAGTTACATACTGAAACAGACAGGGAGAGAGAGTTACACACTGAAACAGACAGGGAGAGAGAGTTACATACTGAAACAGACAGGGAGAGAGAGTTACACACTGAAACAGACAGGGAGAGAGAGTTACACACTGAAACAGACAGGGAGAGAGAGTTACACACTGAAACAGACAGGGAGAGAGAGTTACACACTGAAACAGACAGGGAGAGAGAGTTACATACTGAAACAGACAGGGAGAGAGAGTTACATACTGAAACAGACAGGGAGAGAGAGTTACACACTGAAACAGACAGGGAGAGAGAGTTACACACTGAAACAGACAGGGAGAGAGAGTTACATACTGAAACAGACAGGGAGAGAGAGTTACACACTGAAACAGACAGGGAGAGAGAGTTACACACTGAAACAGACAGGGAGAGAGAGTTACACACTGAAACAGACAGGGGAGAGAGAGTTACATACTGAAACAGACAGGGAGAGAGAGTTACACACTGAAACAGACAGGGAGAGAGAGTTACATACTGAAACAGACAGGGAGAGAGAGTTACACACTGAAACAGACAGGGAGAGAGAGTTACACACTGAAACAGACAGGGAGAGAGAGTGTTAGATACTGAAACAGACAGGGAGAGAGAGTTACATACTGAAACAGACAGGGAGAGAGAGTTACATACTGAAACAGACAGGGAGAGAGAGTTACATACTGAAACAGACAGGGAGAGAGAGTTACATACTGAAACAGACAGGGATAGAGAGTTGCATACTGAAACAGACAGGGAGAGAGAGTTACACACTGAAACAGACAGGGAGAGAGAGTTACACACTGAAACAGACAGGGAGAGAGAGTTACACACTGAAACAGACAGGGAGAGAGAGTTACACACTGAAACAGACAGGGAGAGAGAGTTACACACTGAAACAGACAGGGAGAGAGAGTTACATACTGAAACAGACAGGGAGAGAGAGTTACATACTGAAACAGACAGGGAGAGAGTGTTACACACTGAAACAGACAGGGAGAGAGTGTTACACACTGAAACAGACAGGGAGAGAGAGTTACATACTGAAACAGACAGGGAGAGAGAGTTACACACTGAAACAGACAGGGAGAGAGAGTGTTAGATACTGAAACAGACAGGGAGAGAGAGTTACACACTGAAACAGACAGGGAGAGAGAGTTACACACTGAAACAGACAGGGAGAGAGAGTTACACACTGAAACAGACAGGGAGAGAGAGTTACATACTGAAACAGACAGGGAGAGAGAGTTACATACTGAAACAGACAGGGAGAGAGTGTTACACACTGAAACAGACAGGGAGAGAGAGTTACACACTGAAACAGACAGGGAGAGAGAGTTACACACTGAAACAGACAGGGAGAGAGAGTTACATACTGAAACAGACAGGGAGAGAGAGTTACACACTGAAACAGACAGGGAGAGAGAGTTACACACTGAAACAGACAGGGAGAGAGAGTTACACACTGAAACAGACAGGGAGAGAGAGTTACACACTGAAACAGACAGGGAGAGAGAGTTACACACTGAAACAGACAGGGAGAGAGAGTTACACACTGAAACAGACAGGGAGAGAGAGTTACACACTGAAACAGACAGGGAGAGAGAGTTACATACTGAAACAGACAGGGAGAGAGAGTGTTAGATACTGAAACAGACAGGGAGAGAGAGTTACATACTGAAACAGACAGGGAGAGAGAGTTACATACTGAAACAGACAGGGAGAGAGAGTTACACACTGAAACAGACAGGGAGAGAGAGTTACACACTGAAACAGACAGGGAGAGAGAGTTACACACTGAAACAGACAGGGAGAGAGAGTTACACACTGAAACAGACAGGGAGAGAGAGTTACACACTGAAACAGACAGGGAGAGAGAGTGTTAGATACTGAAACAGACAGGGAGAGAGAGTTACATACTGAAACAGACAGGGAGAGAGAGTTACATACTGAAACAGACAGGGAGAGAGAGTTACATACTGAAACAGACAGGGAGAGAGAGTTACACACTGAAACAGACAGGGAGAGAGAGTTACACACTGAAACAGACAGGGAGAGAGAGTTACACACTGAAACAGACAGGGAGAGAGAGTTACACACTGAAACAGACAGGGAGAGAGAGTTACATACTGAAACAGACAGGGAGAGAGAGTTACATACTGAAACAGACAGGGAGAGAGAGTTACACACTGAAACAGACAGGGAGAGAGAGTTACACACTGAAACAGACAGGGAGAGAGAGTTACATACTGAAACAGACAGGGAGAGAGAGTTACACACTGAAACAGACAGGGAGAGAGAGTTACACACTGAAACAGACAGGGAGAGAGAGTTACACACTGAAACAGACAGGGAGAGAGAGTTACATACTGAAACAGACAGGGAGAGAGAGTTACACACTGAAACAGACAGGGAGAGAGAGTTACATACTGAAACAGACAGGGAGAGAGAGTTACACACTGAAACAGACAGGGAGAGAGAGTTACACACTGAAACAGACAGGGAGAGAGAGTGTTAGATACTGAAACAGACAGGGAGAGAGAGTTACATACTGAAACAGACAGGGAGAGAGAGTTACATACTGAAACAGACAGGGAGAGAGAGTTACATACTGAAACAGACAGGGAGAGAGAGTTACATACTGAAACAGACAGGGAGAGAGAGTTGCATACTGAAACAGACAGGGAGAGAGAGTTACACACTGAAACAGACAGGGAGAGAGAGTTACACACTGAAACAGACAGGGAGAGAGAGTTACATACTGAAACAGACAGGGAGAGAGAGTTACACACTGAAACAGACAGGGAGAGAGAGTTGCATACTGAAACAGACAGGGAGAGAGAGTTACACACTGAAACAGACAGGGAGAGAGAGTTACACACTGAAACAGACAGGGAGAGAGAGTTACATACTGAAACAGACAGGGAGAGAGAGTTACACACTGAAACAGACAGGGAGAGAGAGTTACACACTGAAACAGACAGGGAGAGAGAGTTACACACTGAAACAGACAGGGAGAGAGAGTTACACACTGAAACAGACAGGGAGAGAGAGTTACATACTGAAACAGACAGGGAGAGAGAGTTACACACTGAAACAGACAGGGAGAGAGAGTTACATACTGAAACAGACAGGGAGAGAGAGTTACATACTGAAACAGACAGGGAGAGAGTGTTACACACTGAAACAGACAGGGAGAGAGTGTTACACACTGCAACAGACAGGGAGAGAGAGTTACATACTGAAACAGACAGGGAGAGAGTGTTACACACTGAAACAGACAGGGAGAGAGAGTTACACACTGAAACAGACAGGGAGAGAGAGTTACACACTGAAACAGACAGGGAGAGAGAGTTACATACTGAAACAGACAGGGAGAGAGAGTTACATACTGAAACAGACAGGGAGAGAGTGTTACACACTGAAACAGACAGGGAGAGAGTGTTACACACTGAAACAGACAGGGAGAGAGAGTTATATACTGAAACAGACAGGGAGAGAGAGTTACATACTGAAACAGACAGGGAGAGAGAGTTACACACTGAAACAGACAGGGAGAGAGAGTTACACACTGAAACAGACAGGGAGAGAGAGTTACATACTGAAACAGACAGGGAGAGAGAGTTACACACTGAAACAGACAGGGAGAGAGAGTTACACACTGAAACAGACAGGGAGAGAGAGTTACACACTGAAACAGACAGGGGAGAGAGAGTTACATACTGAAACAGACAGGGAGAGAGAGTTACACACTGAAACAGACAGGGAGAGAGAGTTACATACTGAAACAGACAGGGAGAGAGAGTTACACACTGAAACAGACAGGGAGAGAGAGTTACACACTGAAACAGACAGGGAGAGAGAGTGTTAGATACTGAAACAGACAGGGAGAGAGAGTTACATACTGAAACAGACAGGGAGAGAGAGTTACATACTGAAACAGACAGGGAGAGAGAGTTACATACTGAAACAGACAGGGAGAGAGAGTTACATACTGAAACAGACAGGGAGAGAGAGTTGCATACTGAAACAGACAGGGAGAGAGAGTTACACACTGAAACAGACATGGAGAGAGAGTTACACACTGAAACAGACAGGGAGAGAGAGTTACATACTGAAACAGACAGGGAGAGAGAGTTACACACTGAAACAGACAGGGAGAGAGAGTTGCATACTGAAACAGACAGGGAGAGAGAGTTACACACTGAAACAGACAGGGAGAGAGAGTTACACACTGAAACAGACAGGGAGAGAGAGTTACATACTGAAACAGACAGGGAGAGAGAGTTACACACTGAAACAGACAGGGAGAGAGAGTTACACACTGAAACAGACAGGGAGAGAGAGTTACACACTGAAACAGACAGGGAGAGAGAGTTACACACTGAAACAGACAGGGAGAGAGAGTTACATACTGAAACAGACAGGGAGAGAGAGTTACATACTGAAACAGACAGGGAGAGAGAGTTACACACTGAAACAGACAGGGAGAGAGAGTTACACACTGAAACAGACAGGGAGAGAGAGTTACATACTGAAACAGACAGGGAGAGAGAGTTACATACTGAAACAGACAGGGAGAGAGTGTTACACACTGAAACAGACAGGGAGAGAGTGTTACACACTGCAACAGACAGGGAGAGAGAGTTACATACTGAAACAGACAGGGAGAGAGTGTTACACACTGAAACAGACAGGGAGAGAGAGTTACACACTGAAACAGACAGGGAGAGAGAGTTACACACTGAAACAGACAGGGAGAGAGAGTTACATACTGAAACAGACAGGGAGAGAGAGTTACATACTGAAACAGACAGGGAGAGAGTGTTACACACTGAAACAGACAGGGAGAGAGTGTTACATACTGAAACAGACAGGGAGAGAGAGTTACACACTGAAACAGACAGGGAGAGAGAGTGTTAGATACTGAAACAGACAGGGAGAGAGAGTTACACACTGAAACAGACAGGGAGAGAGAGTTACACACTGAAACAGACAGGGAGAGAGAGTTACACACTGAAACAGACAGGGAGAGAGAGTTACATACTGAAACAGACAGGGAGAGAGAGTTACATACTGAAACAGACAGGGAGAGAGTGTTACACACTGAAACAGACAGGGAGAGAGAGTTACACACTGAAACAGACAGGGAGAGAGAGTTACACACTGAAACAGACAGGGAGAGAGAGTTACATACTGAAACAGACAGGGAGAGAGAGTTACACACTGAAACAGACAGGGAGAGAGAGTTACACACTGAAACAGACAGGGAGAGAGAGTTACACACTGAAACAGACAGGGAGAGAGAGTTACACACTGAAACAGACAGGGAGAGAGAGTTACACACTGAAACAGACAGGGAGAGAGAGTTACACACTGAAACAGACAGGGAGAGAGAGTTACACACTGAAACAGACAGGGAGAGAGAGTTACATACTGAAACAGACAGGGAGAGAGAGTGTTAGATACTGAAACAGACAGGGAGAGAGAGTTACATACTGAAACAGACAGGGAGAGAGAGTTACATACTGAAACAGACAGGGAGAGAGAGTTACACACTGAAACAGACAGGGAGAGAGAGTTACACACTGAAACAGACAGGGAGAGAGAGTTACACACTGAAACAGACAGGGAGAGAGAGTTACACACTGAAACAGACAGGGAGAGAGAGTTACACACTGAAACAGACAGGGAGAGAGAGTGTTAGATACTGAAACAGACAGGGAGAGAGAGTTACATACTGAAACAGACAGGGAGAGAGAGTTACATACTGAAACAGACAGGGAGAGAGAGTTACATACTGAAACAGACAGGGAGAGAGAGTTACACACTGAAACAGACAGGGAGAGAGAGTTACACACTGAAACAGACAGGGAGAGAGAGTTACACACTGAAACAGACAGGGAGAGAGAGTTACACACTGAAACAGACAGGGAGAGAGAGTTACATACTGAAACAGACAGGGAGAGAGAGTTACATACTGAAACAGACAGGGAGAGAGAGTTACACACTGAAACAGACAGGGAGAGAGAGTTACACACTGAAACAGACAGGGAGAGAGAGTTACATACTGAAACAGACAGGGAGAGAGAGTTACACACTGAAACAGACAGGGAGAGAGAGTTACACACTGAAACAGACAGGGAGAGAGAGTTACACACTGAAACAGACAGGGAGAGAGAGTTACATACTGAAACAGACAGGGAGAGAGAGTTACACACTGAAACAGACAGGGAGAGAGAGTTACATACTGAAACAGACAGGGAGAGAGAGTTACACACTGAAACAGACAGGGAGAGAGAGTTACACACTGAAACAGACAGGGAGAGAGAGTGTTAGATACTGAAACAGACAGGGAGAGAGAGTTACATACTGAAACAGACAGGGAGAGAGAGTTACATACTGAAACAGACAGGGAGAGAGAGTTACATACTGAAACAGACAGGGAGAGAGAGTTACATACTGAAACAGACAGGGAGAGAGAGTTGCATACTGAAACAGACAGGGAGAGAGAGTTACACACTGAAACAGACAGGGAGAGAGAGTTACACACTGAAACAGACAGGGAGAGAGAGTTACATACTGAAACAGACAGGGAGAGAGAGTTACACACTGAAACAGACAGGGAGAGAGAGTTGCATACTGAAACAGACAGGGAGAGAGAGTTACACACTGAAACAGACAGGGAGAGAGAGTTACACACTGAAACAGACAGGGAGAGAGAGTTACATACTGAAACAGACAGGGAGAGAGAGTTACACACTGAAACAGACAGGGAGAGAGAGTTACACACTGAAACAGACAGGGAGAGAGAGTTACACACTGAAACAGACAGGGAGAGAGAGTTACACACTGAAACAGACAGGGAGAGAGAGTTACATACTGAAACAGACAGGGAGAGAGAGTTACACACTGAAACAGACAGGGAGAGAGAGTTACATACTGAAACAGACAGGGAGAGAGAGTTACATACTGAAACAGACAGGGAGAGAGTGTTACACACTGAAACAGACAGGGAGAGAGTGTTACACACTGCAACAGACAGGGAGAGAGAGTTACATACTGAAACAGACAGGGAGAGAGTGTTACACACTGAAACAGACAGGGAGAGAGAGTTACACACTGAAACAGACAGGGAGAGAGAGTTACACACTGAAACAGACAGGGAGAGAGAGTTACATACTGAAACAGACAGGGAGAGAGAGTTACATACTGAAACAGACAGGGAGAGAGTGTTACACACTGAAACAGACAGGGAGAGAGTGTTACACACTGAAACAGACAGGGAGAGAGAGTTATATACTGAAACAGACAGGGAGAGAGAGTTACATACTGAAACAGACAGGGAGAGAGAGTTACACACTGAAACAGACAGGGAGAGAGAGTTACACACTGAAACAGACAGGGAGAGAGAGTTACATACTGAAACAGACAGGGAGAGAGAGTTACACACTGAAACAGACAGGGAGAGAGAGTTACACACTGAAACAGACAGGGAGAGAGAGTTACACACTGAAACAGACAGGGGAGAGAGAGTTACATACTGAAACAGACAGGGAGAGAGAGTTACACACTGAAACAGACAGGGAGAGAGAGTTACATACTGAAACAGACAGGGAGAGAGAGTTACACACTGAAACAGACAGGGAGAGAGAGTTACACACTGAAACAGACAGGGAGAGAGAGTGTTAGATACTGAAACAGACAGGGAGAGAGAGTTACATACTGAAACAGACAGGGAGAGAGAGTTACATACTGAAACAGACAGGGAGAGAGAGTTACATACTGAAACAGACAGGGAGAGAGAGTTACATACTGAAACAGACAGGGAGAGAGAGTTACACACTGAAACAGACAGGGAGAGAGAGTTACATACTGAAACAGACAGGGAGAGAGAGTTACATACTGAAACAGACAGGGAGAGAGTGTTACACACTGAAACAGACAGGGAGAGAGTGTTACACACTGAAACAGACAGGGAGAGAGAGTTATATACTGAAACAGACAGGGAGAGAGAGTTACACACTGAAACAGACAGGGAGAGAGAGTGTTAGATACTGAAACAGACAGGGAGAGAGAGTTACACACTGAAACAGACAGGGAGAGAGAGTTACACACTGAAACAGACAGGGAGAGAGAGTTACACACTGAAACAGACAGGGAGAGAGAGTTACATACTGAAACAGACAGGGAGAGAGAGTTACATACTGAAACAGACAGGGAGAGAGTGTTACACACTGAAACAGACAGGGAGAGAGAGTTACACACTGAAACAGACAGGGAGAGAGAGTTACACACTGAAACAGACAGGGAGAGAGAGTTACATACTGAAACAGACAGGGAGAGAGTTACACACTGAAACAGACAGGGAGAGAGAGTTACACACTGAAACAGACAGGGAGAGAGAATTACACACTGAAACAGACAGGGAGAGAGAGTTACACACTGAAACAGACAGGGAGAGAGAGTTACACACTGAAACAGACAGGGAGAGAGAGTTACACACTGAAACAGACAGGGAGAGAGAGTTACACACTGAAACAGACAGGGAGAGAGAGTTACATACTGAAACAGACAGGGAGAGAGAGTTACATACTGAAACAGACAGGGAGAGAGAGTTACATACTGAAACAGACAGGGAGAGAGAGTTACACACTGAAACAGACAGGGAGAGAGAGTTACACACTGAAACAGACAGGGAGAGAGAGTTACACACTGAAACAGACAGGGAGAGAGAGTTACACACTGAAACAGACAGGGAGAGAGAGTTACACACTGAAACAGACAGGGAGAGAGAGTGTTAGATACTGAAACAGACAGGGAGAGAGAGTTACATACTGAAACAGACAGGGAGAGAGAGTTACATACTGAAACAGACAGGGAGAGAGAGTTACATACTGAAACAGACAGGGAGAGAGAGTTACATACTGAAACAGACAGGGAGAGAGAGTTGCATACTGAAACAGACAGGGAGAGAGAGTTACACACTGAAACAGACAGGGAGAGAGAGTTACACACTGAAACAGACAGGGAGAGAGAGTTACATACTGAAACAGACAGGGAGAGAGAGTTACACACTGAAACAGACAGGGAGAGAGAGTTGCATACTGAAACAGACAGGGAGAGAGAGTTACACACTGAAACAGACAGGGAGAGAGAGTTACACACTGAAACAGACAGGGAGAGAGAGTTACATACTGAAACAGACAGGGAGAGAGAGTTACACACTGAAACAGACAGGGAGAGAGAGTTACACACTGAAACAGACAGGGAGAGAGAGTTACACACTGAAACAGACAGGGAGAGAGAGTTACACACTGAAACAGACAGGGAGAGAGAGTTACATACTGAAACAGACAGGGAGAGAGAGTGTTAGATACTGAAACAGACAGGGAGAGAGAGTTACATACTGAAACAGACAGGGAGAGAGAGTTACACACTGAAACAGACAGGGAGAGAGAGTTACACACTGAAACAGACAGGGAGAGAGAGTTACATACTGAAACAGACAGGGAGAGAGAGTTACATACTGAAACAGACAGGGAGAGAGTGTTACACACTGAAACAGACAGGGAGAGAGTGTTACACACTGCAACAGACAGGGAGAGAGAGTTACATACTGAAACAGACAGGGAGAGAGTGTTACACACTGAAACAGACAGGGAGAGAGAGTTACACACTGAAACAGACAGGGAGAGAGAGTTACACACTGAAACAGACAGGGAGAGAGAGTTACATACTGAAACAGACAGGGAGAGAGAGTTACATACTGAAACAGACAGGGAGAGAGTGTTACACACTGAAACAGACAGGGAGAGAGTGTTACACACTGAAACAGACAGGGAGAGAGAGTTATATACTGAAACAGACAGGGAGAGAGAGTTACACACTGAAACAGACAGGGAGAGAGAGTGTTAGATACTGAAACAGACAGGGAGAGAGAGTTACACACTGAAACAGACAGGGAGAGAGAGTTACACACTGAAACAGACAGGGAGAGAGAGTTACACACTGAAACAGACAGGGAGAGAGAGTTACATACTGAAACAGACAGGGAGAGAGAGTTACATACTGAAACAGACAGGGAGAGAGTGTTACACACTGAAACAGACAGGGAGAGAGAGTTACACACTGAAACAGACAGGGAGAGAGAGTTACACACTGAAACAGACAGGGAGAGAGAGTTACATACTGAAACAGACAGGGAGAGAGTTACACACTGAAACAGACAGGGAGAGAGAGTTACACACTGAAACAGACAGGGAGAGAGAGTTACACACTGAAACAGACAGGGAGAGAGAGTTACACACTGAAACAGACAGGGAGAGAGAGTTACACACTGAAACAGACAGGGAGAGAGAGTTACACACTGAAACAGACAGGGAGAGAGAGTTACACACTGAAACAGACAGGGAGAGAGAGTTACATACTGAAACAGACAGGGAGAGAGAGTGTTAGATACTGAAACAGACAGGGAGAGAGAGTTACATACTGAAACAGACAGGGAGAGAGAGTTACATACTGAAACAGACAGGGAGAGAGAGTTACACACTGAAACAGACAGGGAGAGAGAGTTACACACTGAAACAGACAGGGAGAGAGAGTTACATACTGAAACAGACAGGGAGAGAGAGTTACACACTGAAACAGACAGGGAGAGAGAGTTACACACTGAAACAGACAGGGAGAGAGAGTGTTAGATACTGAAACAGACAGGGAGAGAGAGTTACATACTGAAACAGACAGGGAGAGAGAGTTACATACTGAAACAGACAGGGAGAGAGAGTTACATACTGAAACAGACAGGGAGAGAGAGTTACACACTGAAACAGACAGGGAGAGAGAGTTACACACTGAAACAGACAGGGAGAGAGAGTTACACACTGAAACAGACAGGGAGAGAGAGTTACACACTGAAACAGACAGGGAGAGAGAGTTACATACTGAAACAGACAGGGAGAGAGAGTTACATACTGAAACAGACAGGGAGAGAGAGTTACACACTGAAACAGACAGGGAGAGAGAGTTACACACTGAAACAGACAGGGAGAGAGAGTTACATACTGAAACAGACAGGGAGAGAGAGTTACACACTGAAACAGACAGGGAGAGAGAGTTACACACTGAAACAGACAGGGAGAGAGAGTTACACACTGAAACAGACAGGGAGAGAGAGTTACATACTGAAACAGACAGGGAGAGAGAGTTACACACTGAAACAGACAGGGAGAGAGAGTTACATACTGAAACAGACAGGGAGAGAGAGTTACACACTGAAACAGACAGGGAGAGAGAGTTACACACTGAAACAGACAGGGAGAGAGAGTGTTAGATACTGAAACAGACAGGGAGAGAGAGTTACATACTGAAACAGACAGGGAGAGAGAGTTACATACTGAAACAGACAGGGAGAGAGAGTTACATACTGAAACAGACAGGGAGAGAGAGTTACATACTGAAACAGACAGGGAGAGAGAGTTGCATACTGAAACAGACAGGGAGAGAGAGTTACACACTGAAACAGACAGGGAGAGAGAGTTACACACTGAAACAGACAGGGAGAGAGAGTTACACACTGAAACAGACAGGGAGAGAGAGTTACACACTGAAACAGACAGGGAGAGAGAGTTACACACTGAAACAGACAGGGAGAGAGAGTTACATACTGAAACAGACAGGGAGAGAGAGTTACATACTGAAACAGACAGGGAGAGAGTGTTACACACTGAAACAGACAGGGAGAGAGTGTTACACACTGAAACAGACAGGGAGAGAGAGTTACATACTGAAACAGACAGGGAGAGAGAGTTACACACTGAAACAGACAGGGAGAGAGAGTTACATACTGAAACAGACAGGGAGAGAGAGTTACATACTGAAACAGACAGGGAGAGAGAGTTACACACTGAAACAGACAGGGAGAGAGAGTTACACACTGAAACAGACAGGGAGAGAGAGTTACATACTGAAACAGACAGGGAGAGAGAGTTACACACTGAAACAGACAGGGAGAGAGAGTTACACACTGAAACAGACAGGGAGAGAGAGTTACACACTGAAACAGACAGGGGAGAGAGAGTTACATACTGAAACAGACAGGGAGAGAGAGTTACACACTGAAACAGACAGGGAGAGAGAGTTACATACTGAAACAGACAGGGAGAGAGAGTTACACACTGAAACAGACAGGGAGAGAGAGTTACACACTGAAACAGACAGGGAGAGAGAGTTACATACTGAAACAGACAGGGAGAGAGAGTTACATACTGAAACAGACAGGGAGAGAGAGTTACATACTGAAACAGACAGGGAGAGAGAGTTACATACTGAAACAGACAGGGAGAGAGAGTTACATACTGAAACAGACAGGGAGAGAGAGTTACATACTGAAACAGACAGGGAGAGAGAGTTACACACTGAAACAGACAGGGAGAGAGAGTTACACACTGAAACAGACAGGGAGAGAGAGTTACATACTGAAACAGACAGGGAGAGAGAGTTACACACTGAAACAGACAGGGAGAGAGAGTTACATACTGAAACAGACAGGGAGAGAGAGTTACATACTGAAACAGACAGGGAGAGAGAGTTACACACTGAAACAGACAGGGAGAGAGAGTTACACACTGAAACAGACAGGGAGAGAGAGTTACACACTGAAACAGACAGGGAGAGAGAGTTACACACTGAAACAGACAGGGAGAGAGAGTTACACACTGAAACAGACAGGGAGAGAGAGTTACATACTGAAACAGACAGGGAGAGAGAGTTACACACTGAAACAGACAGGGAGAGAGAGTTACATACTGAAACAGACAGGGAGAGAGAGTTACACACTGAAACAGACAGGGAGAGAGAGTTACACACTGAAACAGACAGGGAGAGAGAGTTACACACTGAAACAGACAGGGAGAGAGAGTTACACACTGAAACAGACAGGGAGAGAGAGTTACATACTGAAACAGACAGGGAGAGAGAGTTACATACTGAAACAGACAGGGAGAGAGAGTTACATACTGAAACAGACAGGGAGAGAGAGTTACACACTGAAACAGACAGGGAGAGAGAGTTACACACTGAAACAGACAGGGAGAGAGAGTTACACACTGAAACAGACAGGGAGAGAGAGTTACACACTGAAACAGACAGGGAGAGAGAGTTACACACTGAAACAGACAGGGAGAGAGAGTTACATACTGAAACAGACAGGGAGAGAGAGTTACACACTGAAACAGACAGGGAGAGAGAGTTACACACTGAAACAGACAGGGAGAGAGAGTTACATACTGAAACAGACAGGGAGAGAGAGTTACACACTGAAACAGACAGGGAGAGAGAGTTACACACTGAAACAGACAGGGAGAGAGAGTTACACACTGAAACAGA